>NC_087385.1:5539411-5839411 GCF_963675165.1 Halichondria panicea | reverse complement strand
TAACACTGAGTGAAGTTTGTTTGTATGCCAAGGAAATGCTATAGCAATATTCAACTCCGGACTGCAGATTTTCAGTAATTGGAACTGTCAAGGTATCACCTGGATAGCTGATGGATAATTTACGATAATCGTTATAGCGATAACAATCATGAGGTGAATTACCATAAGTTACCAAGCAACGAGTATTGGGTTGTGGAGTAAATGAGCTCAGGAAATTGCAAAGTACTGTTCTATTTTCTGGGTGTATTTGAAAGAGATTGTGGGTAACTGCGTTAGCAGGAAACTGTGTAGGGAATATTTCCACATCTCCACACCCTAACTTGTTACAGGCCGAAACAGTAATGTTGAAAAAGTCCTCTGATATCAGAGGTTGCCTATGTATATCTGTAAGAATGCAAGTGTTAGCTGTATTGCATGATGATGAATTTATGGAGAAGGATCGATGTCGTCCAACTGTCACAATGTAGAATATGTTAGGAGTTTGTACACCAGTAAATTTTACGATTATACACCGAATGCTCCCTTCTACTTGATACGATGAAAAAACTCCTATATTCGTCGGAGGTGGTGGTAGAAGGAGTTCTATACTCTCCGTAATATAATCACTTGTGAGTCCACAGTCTATTGAAATAGTTCTAACTTCAAATGAACATATTTGTCCGGTACCATTGATTCCTGAACATGTTACATTGGTAGTGTCTGCACTGACATTCATACTCACACATCCACAGTCCCCACCATCGCCACTCACAATGAGCACATATCCTCCCACCTCTCCCTCTACAGACTGAGCGGGTGGGGACCAGCTGACGATGAGCCGTGTTTCACCTGATGAATCTAGCAGGCCTGTGATATTGATTCCCTCAGGGGGTGATGGCCTTACTGTGGAAATAGAAAAAGTCATGCCTGGGAGGTACAATATGAATGGCTAAGCCTATTATTTACATTTACCTCCAACTTTTATTATCAGCATCATGTCAGAGCCAGGCAGCAGTGCAGTGCCATTTAATGTGCAGTTAAGCATTTTCCCGTCCAATTCTGTTACATGTATAGCTAAGAATGTCAGCCTTGAAGTGAATCTTGTCCTGTTGATGCTGACACTTGCAGCAGACAGACTACCACAAGTGTCATTAGCTCCTGTGGTGTTGTATTCGGAGTGCCTTAGGACAATGCTGCGAGTTGAGCAATTTAAGGCAGTTCCCTGCCATATTGTAGCACCATTCAGTGTTGGATCGTCCACAGAACACTCGTAGCTGACTACGTTCGTGCCTTCTGGTATACAACTCGGTCCCGCAAGCTGGGCAGTTGTGTAACTGCTCAGAAAGAGATTGAAGTACACAATTAGGATATCTTTGAACGAAACCATGATATAGATCTAGATATCTAAAACTCTTGAACAGCCTGCGCAGGTTGCAACCTTAAAAACTGTAGACATGCAGCTAGCTAGCTATAGTAAAGCCATACTGCATTTAAATCCCCCGGATGGAATGCTTATGTAGTCTAGTTTTGGTGTAGCTTCTGATCATTAACATAGCTTCCAAGTGTCATCTATAGCTGTTTGGCGGGTTCATATTCCCTTCTTAGGTGTGGAGTTCTTATACACTTGTTGCCTGATACCATACTGAGTAACTTACTGAACAATGTCATAGTTGTTCCCCTTGAATGCATTTTTAAGTTTTTCGCACGCCAGTGCTAATAAGTATTAGTTATTGCCCAGCCAGAGTGCAATATATGGCATATTGCACGAAGGCGCCTGCAATGTTGTCCAATGACGTTAAACTCGTCTGATTGGTCATAATTTTATAAAAGACATGATTGTGTTTTAAAGGAATTTTAGTGTATTCATTAGTTTTGCTGAATTCCATAGTAAATTTTTAGGTTTTCTTCCCACTTCTAGTGCAAAAAGTAGTAGCCTAAAAGGAACCAAATGCGTTATTGGGTGGAATGGTGGCGCATAAGTCCCAGAAATCTACTGCATTTACACACAGTGCAAGTGCCCAGTGCATTATGCCATAATTATAATGCAGTGCAATGTATGTATGATAGAGAGAGAGTATCGAACGTAGGCATACTGTACATCAGATGTATGCGGAGAGTAACGTGACTTCCTGTATCTGTCACAAGCTTGGAATTTGCACACTGACCAATCCAAGCGTGGGTGATGTAATCTATCAACCCATCCAAGTGTGGGTGATGTAATCTACTTTCTTGATAGATTACATCACCCACGCTTGGATTGGTCAGTGTGCAAATTCCAAGCTTGTGACAGATACAGGAAGTCACGTTACTCTCCGCATACATCTGATGTACAGTATGCCTACGTTCGATACTCTCTTCTCTATCATATACTCTTGATGCCATATACTGAGCACTAACTCACTGGGCAACAAGCATAATTATGTTTGTGAGCCCCAAATATTTAAGAATATAAGACTGAGTGTATGTATAGATTTCTACATTGCAACATGCAGAATGTCATGGAATGTGTAAACATCCTCTGTCACCATGCAGCTCCTCCTCTGCTCTGCAGGGGATCTACCTATAATCCTGAAATCTTTATCATGTTATAGAAATGGGCCCTTATAGAAATACCATGCGCTTAGGTAGACTCGCTTGCCAGCGAGTCAGCACTTAGGCTGTTGAGTCAGGCTTCACCGAATCCTAAGATCCCGCTCCTCAAACTCCCTCGTAGAACAAACACTGTTGTTCCAGCTAGTGGAACTAGTAAAGGTATAGCAGCATTTTCTAAGTTCTATTCCCTTCGTATTGACCACTGACCAGTCTTTTTCACTGTTGTTTAACGTTGTCCTGGTATTGGTATTAGTACAACCAGTAGGTTGTACATAGGATTGACAGTGCAGTTGTGTGTGTTTTCAATTATTGCCAAATTTTGACTCGTGTACGTGTTCAGACTGCTCTATTTTTGCAGGGAAAGGCCACATCAAGAAACTATCTGGATAGATAGCTTAGTTAGCCTTTTATCTGTGTAAATATGTGATATTATAGTCTATGAATATTCACATGCATTAATATTGATATTTGCACTATTTTCATATTTCACCGCGTTTCGTCTGACTGACTAAGTAAGTTAGTAAGTTAGTAAGTAAGTAAGTAAGTAACATTCTTGAAAAGCATTTCCTCCTTGTACAGACATGTTCAGAAGATTCTAGATACAGCCTCTAGTCGACTAGAACCCGGACCATGGGCGTTTTTCTCAGAATTTCGTCCGCTTCCAAGAGGCAGATGACCTCTCAGGCTCCACTTTTCTTACCTACGCAATTCCGCCATCTTTAATTGACTGCCACAGCAACGCACATGGGCAACTTATGAGATGGGCGTGGCTGGTTAAGATCCCTAGAACATACCCTCCATTCTGACGAGTTATCAGTGCATAGGGTGCTTACTAGATTCTTGCCAGCCAGTACAGTTCAAGCTACACACAGCACCGCTCAACTATTCTCTACCCCATTATCTAGCTAAATCTGGTCCAACTAGACAGCAGACACAGCTAGTTAATTCAGTAAAGCCATGTACATCCAAAGGAGCCAAGGAGTGCCAATCATCTTCTTCCAGTCTCTGACACGCTAAACAAAACGAGCTAGAACTGGGAGTCCCAGCTAGAATTGCTAGCCGGATCTAGACTAATAGAATGACATGGAGGCGTGGTGAGGCCGGATCCACACTAATTGATCGACCTAAAGACGCTCCTGTTCCAGATTTCACGAATGGCAAGGAAAGGGTTATGCAACATGCAGAATGTGCTCCTCCCCCGTTCTGTAGGGGATCTACCCTGAAATTTTTATCATGTGATTAGATCTACCACATAGGCGTGGTCATCTCGAGCCAGGCAATAATTATAATCATTGAGCTGAACACAAGGCTTTTCGAGTACTCCAAAGCTTTGAGGCTCTAAAATCGTCATGCCAGTCTCGTATATTCCCAGGTAAGCTCACACTATTAATACTGTCCAATTATAGACACGATTAGTCAGTCCTGGTAAAATCAGTATAAAACAAGGCCTAGATCATGATAGATTGATGAGACCATCCACTACACATACTTAACTTCTTGGCCTCATATGTACAGTGCTGAAAAGGCTGGACCCAAGCAGAAGCAGACGGCCAAGAAGCGCCGCCGGAACCAGAACACTGAGATAGAAGAACTGTCTGCTCTCCTGCCCATCAAGCAACAGGCCACCATCGCCAATGGCATCCTGGCTCGAGGAAGAACACAGGCCATCGATAAGATATCCGTTCTCAGGCTCACCTCAGCTTACCTCAAGTTCCAGAAATTCTTGGAGAAAGACAATGAAAACGGTATGTTGGGGTTAAGGTTGGGGTGCTGTATATTGCCAGTATAGTACTCTCTGTTGCTAGTAGTCTGGACTTACACACACTCCATATCACTCCATATCTGTGCAGTGGAAGAGGACGTTTTAAAGTGTCAGTCTTTTAGCGAATTTGACTTTTGTGATAATTTGCTATCTGCTGTATAACATTGAGGTCCTTACTTTATACTGGTACATTGTTGTGTGCAGATTCCCAATGGTATATAACTGTGATGACGAGGTGGTCTGCTAATACAGTTACCATAGTTGGGAGTTATTAGTCTGCATGGCTCTACAGTATAGTAGTAGAGGGTATACCACATTTTATCATTTTTCTGCTTTGTTTTCAGTGATATCTGCACTGTTGTATTTCTACACAGTACAGGTATCCATTTCACCTCAAAGTTTCTGTGTGAGTGTAGCCAAGACTGTTAGAGGGGTCAAAGGGCATTATGCATTCTTTCATCATGCGAGGTTAATGGCTTCAGGTTATTAAGTGGTTAGGGTTTCTGACCTCGTTAAAGGTATGACTGTAGCTGGTAAAGATAATTCATTTTTATACACTTAGCTAGGCAGCTTTGATTCTGTAGTGACTGTTTTGTCAAAGGCTGTAGAGTTCAAAACTACTAAACTTCCTAGCAGTACTGATAGTTTAGGCAAGGTAAAGGATATATGGTATTTTCATTGAGGTGTGTCTTGAGATAATTAACTTATGGTAGATGTAAAGTCACAACACAAAGCAGCAAAATGGTGGTTATTATTAGTCAAAATTAGTGGTGATTGTACGTGTTTGTATAGTCACTGATCAATCAAATAATATACTGAACAGTCAGTCAAACACCTTTTCTGTGAAGTTTACTCAAAGCTTTATCCTGCCAGTACTACAGTGGCTCTACCTATCTAATGCTCTACCTATCTAATGCTCTACCTATATGTACGTAGACCATTAGTGTGCTTTTTTTCCAATTTGTATAATGGAGTTCTCATATTACACTCATTAGTATATACTGTGCCAGGTTTGTTAAGCAAACTGAGAGTCCTATAATTAAGTACCTCCTCCCTCCTCCATTAGGGAGGTCATACAGTGTTGTGACTGGCTAGCTTAACCAATTCCCCCTGTTGATACTAACTGTGGGTATATACAAACTAGCTGCCACTGCTTTCAACTTCCATTGTTCCAACAGGTAGCCTGACTAATGATGTCTATTGAGTTAGTCTGCAGCTCTGAGCAGACCCACTTAGAGTGAATACCAGCCTGGCTTGAACACCTGGAAGTGTTTTCTATTTGTACATGCTTAGAATTGACATCGATTTGCTCATGCTTAGAGTTGATATCTACTTGCTCGTGTGCACTGTATAGTACTTATCACACACCCATACTACATGTATCTATATAATGGCAGATGTTGTGTGTTGAAACTTTGCTACATACGTACGTAGTTGTATGCATGTGTGGCTACTCCGTTATACTGGTCCCCCTCTCTACAGGAGGGACACACACTGATGCTGGCAGATCTACTGAGGCCACAAACCTTCTCTCTGAGGTACACTATTGTACTATCTTCCATACGGTGACTGGTAGCACACAGTCCTCAACGCAATAGTGCTTTTAACGTCTATTGGCACACACGCCAAACGGTACTTTGTTATCATTCATGCATCTACACTTGATCGTGTATCTCCCACACTCACCACTCCACTATGCACACCTTTCACACACACCCTCTGCATGACAGGCATTGGACGGGTTTCTCATCGTGCTAGACAGTGACGGCTTCATTCTCTACGTCAGTGACTCCATCACTAATGTGGTCGGGCTCACACAGGTATACAAAATACAAACATCACCTCTAGTGATCGCATTAACACTAAAAATTGTCTGCAATTTAGCCTATTTGTAAAAATAATGAGGATGTAAATCATCTATCTATGCTGCCCCCTCACAGCACGATGTGATTGGTCAGAACTTCGTCGAGATCGTTGAAGATGACGATGCCTCTACGATCACAGACAATCTACAATCCAAGACCACACCCCCTTCCACTCACCTGGATGGCCGCACAGAGTTCCAACATCGGCAATTCTACGTGAGGATCAAGTCGGCAGTCACCCCTGGGAGAATGCAGCTGTCCAGATTCACATCTCATGTGGTGAGTGACTGATTGGTACAAATAAGAGAGAGTGTGATATTGTTACAATAATATGCCGTAGAATCTACGAGGTGATATTTGTAGCAGGACTGTTTGTATACAAACTGGGCGTAGGGCTTCTACAGTAGCCGCACGTTTTGATCGGTACAATAAATATTTTAATTATACACATGTAGTGTGTGGGTAAACTGTGTAGAGAATTTCAAATTGAAGTGCGTATATTCATGTTGAGCTCCACCTATCCATCCACCAGATGATCCAGGTCAGTGGGAACCTGAAGGTCCACATTCCATTCCAGCATCTTATGGAACCCAAAAAGAATGGAACTGAACTGCAACCACAAGTTCTGGGTTTTGTAGGAGAGTGTCAGCCAATCGAGTCCACGTCTTCTATATTGGAGGTCTCTGTGCCTCAGTCTCACTTCACCTCCACCATGAATCTAGACATGGAGATCATCTCAGTGGAAGCTTCGTGAGTTAGTAGTGCCTGCATTATACAGTTATAGTATTAGCACATGTACAGTGCACAGTAATACAATCATGTAAGTCAGTGGTGCGTGTAATCGTCACTGCCCTGAATTAGCCTTGCTTGCAACGTGAAAGCAGTCAGCTGCTCAGTGTATTCAGTGTGCTGCCTAAAGTTGTAACCTCAGCTTCGATAGCTCTGTCAGACATTGTTATGCACCAAATTGTATGTAGTATGCATACACGTAATTGCCAAAACTACCCCAATGAGTTAATACAGACATGCTCATCGCCCATCACCCTACACCCCCCCCAACACACAGAGTGAAGGAGGTGGTGGGATATGACCCGGCTGACTTTGTGGGCACTACCATGTCAGACTACTTCCATCCCGGTGACTGTAAGAAGATGATCAATTGCGAGAAAGCATGTGAGTCTACCGTGTGAGTGTACACACAGTGCTGTACATGTATTGGACGTAATTGCTGTAGAGAAATTTCACTGCATAGCTGATGTAAAGTGTTCTTCATGTGTAATTAAAGTTGCATACTATGTACGTGTGTGTACATGTGCACACCCTCACATCCCACCCCCTCACAGTGCTACGTCTGGGTCACGCTGTGAGTCCAGTGTTCCGGTTCGCTAGTAGTAATGGGGAGTGGGTATGGATGCAGCTAGAGGGATTGCTCCGATACAAGCAGGGCGGAGTTGAGCCTCAGTTCTGGGAGGTCAAGGCAAAATTACTGAGGTAGAGTCTATTTACTGTACATGTGCTAGTTTGTAAGTATTGAGAGCCTTTCATGACAATGGTTGCTGTGCCACCATAGCTTGAAGTTGTGTCTTTTTCCCCTATCAGTCAAGAAGATGGCAAGATGAAGTATGTAGAGTATCGCGAGATGTATGCCAAGAACTGTGACCCTAACCAAGACCTTATGTGTCCCCACAAGGTCAGCTCAGCACATGGTGATAGAGAAGATTTGTATTGAGATCATTGCATGCACACCCCAGTTGTGAGTTTAGAACGGGACTTTACTGCATTGAATCCGTTGGTTCCATTTTGCTGTACTATACGTATAGCGTGCAGTAAGAGCTACATGTAACTGAGCTCCATCAGTGGTGTACAGTCCTGTCAGTACCTCTAACCTCCTCCCCCCTTGACTCTATAGGATCCGGTTGTGACAAACTGCCTCATGGATACTGAGAACAGTTGTCGGAAAGATAAGGGAGCCCAACCAATCATTGACTCTCTCAAAGAGGCTCAGGTATGCATGCCATCTGTGCACTGTTACAATTTGTGGACGTATGTTAATGTCAGTATGCTGGCTGATAGGGATCTGTAAGGAAGATCAGTACCTTAGCTTTATCCACTCTGCCGTTAACAGCTAATCCATCACTATCAATCTTATAATCACACGCACCCACACACACACACCCACACACACACACAGGTGTCGTCGGCGCTCATTGACCCAATCCTACACTGCAGAGAGCTCGGACTCAAGTCTCTCCCTGAGCTAATGAAGCGAGTTCTCACCGAAAACGAAGCCGATGACTTTGTGATTCAACGTAACAAAAAGTTAGGGTGGCCTGTCCCTGACAACCTCCAAGAGAGATCAAAATTCCTCGAGAAAATCATTCAGTCTTTGTCAGCCAATGGCGCTGATACCCAGTCACTACAACCAGAGCTCAAACTCGTTGAGAATCAACCCTCAATTGACCAATCACTCGTAGTACAGCCTCTCCTTCAGGAACAAACACCAATCGAACCGACATTTTTCCAGCAAAATGGCTACCAAACTCAAGGGATTACAAACATTCATAGCCCTTCCAATAGCGTTAATTCCCTTTTGAGTCCAGTTGGTTCTAGATTGGACGAATTCGCTCACTCCCTCACCACCCTCCCGCCCCCACACACCCTCACATCCTCACACTCGTTTGTGAGTTCGCCCGACTCTGTGCTGTCTCTGGATCCATACTCATACCAAAGCTCTCTCACTACCAGCGTAGTGAGCCCACCCTCTGTCTCTTCTAATGCTTCATCTACTACACCCAACACTCCAAATCCATCATTTAATAACGGACTCATGGATCCTTCTTTATTCGACACAAACGGCATCAATTTTGCTCACACACAGACTGCTTTGAACCCAGTCAATTTCGACCCAAGTGTACAAAACGCTCTGAGCTTCGTGTCACAGAACTTTGCACAAGTGTCAAACACATCTACATTTCCACTGAATGGGAGCAGCATGGCTTCGAACGGCACTACACAGAACACTGGACAAAATGTTCACTCAAATCCACTTCAAGAATTTTCCGTACAGAACTCAGTGCACCCTCTCAACAAGACCACTAGTTCGTCTTCGCTGGCCAGCTCCGTTCCCAGCCCCCAGTATCCTTCAATTGCACCAAGCCCTGTCTCCAACCCCATTTCACCAGAACAAGCTTTTTCCTCACCAGAAACTGACTGTCTTGGCCATATCTTGAGCGATTACAACGGGATGGGGATGCCCATCTCCCCTGACCAGTTTTTCCAGTCGACTGAAAATGACTCTTTGGAACAGATTCTGAGTGATATGATATCTCTAAACCAGGAGGGTGGACAATTATCTGTGGAGTGCAAGGTTTACGGTAATGGTGATATACGAGGGTACGGGGACAGCGGGATTAGCGAGGGAAATCCAGAGGCAGAGGATGTGATTCAACAGTTTCTGTCATAAACTAAGTAACTAAGCATTTATATGTATTGCATCAGTTTTTTTATGTTTGTTTGAATAGTGAAGTAAAGAGTAGCATTTTGTTTTTCAATTTTTGTGATATTGGATTTGTGCTCTGTTCATCGTGAAGCTGGTCAAATTAGACTTGTGAATAAGACGATCTTTACAGCATAATAAAGTGAGGAAGAGTGTGACCATGATATGGTCGAGACTGCTTGTTTTCGAGCTCTTAGAAGACAGTTTGCAGTCCCGAAAACTTCTTTCAACAAAGCACATTTCAAGAAAAATCACTTCACTATCACCTAAGACTTTCATCACTCAATACAGAAGTAGGAGCTACTTTCATCAGCCCTCTGTTACCGTATCTCACCTCGTAGATAACAGTATTGGCCATACAGCTGGTGATTTAGCACACCAGGTTGCCTATTACCATAGCGATGTACCAAAAAGGAGGAATCCCTCGCTAATCCGAAGCCATAAAATTAGGTACATTGCTATGTAAATTGACAATGATACAATTTATGTAGCAATGTTCAACAAACTGTTCATAGAATACATCACATGTACTGTTATGTTAATTTATACAGGAGAAAGGCATTGTCCATGGCCAAGATATCGGACGAGAGAAAAGAAAAGAAAGATGCCGGACCTTCAATAAACTACAGAGTGTGGGTGAGTAGACATCCAGGATTTTGGGTCAGGGACAAATATGATAATAATGGCCCAATGTCAAAGATGGGAAATTATGGCTCTTTCTAATTTGAGAATTGAGCTGAACAGGCTCCTTCTGCTTTTAGAAGACCATAAAATTGTTGAATTTTGATTACCAGAGTTTTACAGAGCCGACTACTCTTAGTCTCCGCTAGTCTCCCAAAGTCATCATAATTATACTAGTACAAAATAAATGCCAAATCCTAGGGGGGGCAAATTACCCACCCCCCTCGCCCCCCTCCTAAATGCAGCCCAGTAGGTACCTTTCATTACATTCTACAGAATATAACATGATGAAATTCTCTACTCACAGGCTCTGAGATTGGCTCATGAAAACAGTGAGTCAGTAATTGCCGTTGTTGGTACATGTATACAGAACATGGCTCAAGATCACAGAAGAACTGAATGCCTGTATCTTTTTGGCTCTACTTAATTTTGCATTCATTATTTAATTATAACAATTCATTATGTGCCCTACATGTGGCTTTATGCTTGTTGCCTTGCACACATACTCTTTCCCAAACCCCTCTTACGTTGCCACCCACCACACACACTATACCCACACACACACTACTCACACACACACACTACCCACACACACACACACACACACACAGGTTATCTGTCTTGGAGTCGTAACGCAGCCATCTGTGCTGGCATTGCAGCGACAGTGAGGATCATAGACAGTCAGGGACAGCCACTGCACTCTTCTGTTAGCTCTGACAGCATTGTCACAGGTGGGAGAGTATGGGAGTGTGGAGAGGTGTGGGGAGTGTGAGGGAGTGTGGAGAGGTGTGGGGGAGCGTGGGGACTGTGGGGAGTGTGAGGAACTAGGGGGAGTTTGGGAAGTGTGGGGGAGCGTGAGGGACTGGGAGGAGTATGGGCGAGCATGGGCGAGCGTGGGGGAGTGTGGGGGAACCTGAGGGAGTGTGGGGGAGTGTCAGGGACTGGGGGAGCGTGAGGAAGTGTGGAGAGTGTGAGGAAGTGTGGGGGGAGCGTGAGGAAGTGTGGAGAGTGTGAGGAAGTCTGAGGAGCGTGAGGAAGTGTAAGGAATGTGAGGAAGTGTGGAGAGTGTGAGGAAGTGTGAGGAGCGTGTGGAAGTGTGAGGGTAGGTAGAGATTATGCTCACTCTGAATAGGCAAACAATTGTCATGCTAGAGTGGTTTTTCCTTGAATTACATGATTCCATATCCAGATCCCTGAGAAATAGTTTTGCATGTACTTGTACTTTAGCTGTTACAATTACGTTGTTGGTTGTAGAGGTCAACAAACTGTGACCGTTCAATGGGCAGCTAGACGAGCTGTAGCATTGGTCTATTTGGGTGGCCTACATGTATCTTCTAAACTCGCAACTAAAGATAATTAGTAATCAATTATTCTTGCTTACTGTAAATTGGGCGCCTGTAAATTATACGATTAGAGCAACATTTTATAAGTACCGGTCGAGTACTAAGTGCGTACTTTAACTATTTCTGGTACGTTGGTCTTAGCTAACATGTAGAACAAGACTCTGATGCAACCTTACACTCGATATGACAATGTCCTATCACTTTGTTATAGTTTATCTATTCACCTATTATTGAACCATTATTGAAGCGTGATGAACTTTGTAGCAGTCCCTCCCTTTCAGTCTCGTGTGTGGCTTTGAAGCATTCATGTCAGTAGCTACATGGCATTTCCTGACATTAATTATTCACGGCTGAGTGGCTTAGCGTTAACTCTAAGTGGGTGGAATGTCAACTTCAACTGTGTACACTTATCGGAATAATAGAGAGTGGGGGTGGTACAAGTCTTTCATAGACTGATCGGGGAATGATTTCCTTCTCGGTTGACATCAGATTCCAGCCTTAGCTTCAGCATTTGAGGAAACGGTGTCATGAATTGATTATTATCAAAACATGATTGTGGGGGCATACTGGTTATTGTATATCATTGATGTGCCTACTGCAAGGCACTACGTAGGTAGGTAGGTATACAGTTGATGCAAGAATTTGTTCTTGGAACTCTATAGTACAAGTTTTTTATGCATTATTATTCACAATAATTATGGTACAGTGTACGTTTTGGCAGGTCAGCTACGTATAAGCTCTTACAAAGGTGCCAGTTTTTAGTTCATTGAGTTCAAAGCATCTATCACTATATTATGATTTTTGAGATTCAGCATGTTTTCAACTGCTAATTTTTAAAATCGTACATGCATGTAAGAAGTGTGGTGCCCTACTCCCAGCGGTACGCAGAGGAATTCAACTACTTTCAGTTAACGCCAACACCTTTGCATGGCTGTTTAATTGGTTGTGACATATTTCAAGGGGTGTGGTCATTTCCTTTATAGTTAATTGTTGTGGTTTCTAATTGGTATCTCAAAGTGCACGGATTCTGTTGACCTTGGAAGACCCATAAACATTGGCAGCTGTAATTCTATCTCAAGTGGTTTTAACAACCTTTAATGAGGATTTCCATGGTTTTGGCAGGGCGACTTTTTAAATATGTCTTTCTCTTTGTAGCTTAATTATTGTGCTAGGCAAGTTCTCAGGCATACAGTTATTTCTCATACAAGTGCGGCAATTGTGTGCAGGTGTACGTATGTGGAATGTGAGTGTTTCCTTAAACTAGCTGTGTGTATGTCGCAACATTCTCTAATCTTTGTATGCATAATTATTATGTGGTGGGATGTGAATTGCATCGTATGTGTGAAGTTTGTTTGCAGTCTTCATACACAGTAGACCATACCTGAACATTACAGTCGGTTAACTCAGGAAGTTAGAGTTGTGTTGGATGCTAATTGTTTGATATTTTGATACTACGTACTAATTGGAGTGGTGTGGTGTGTAGTGTTGTCCCTATCGTGTTCAGAAAGTATAGTTAATGACTAATTGATGTTTTAGACAAAGAATCTGTAAGAAATCGATTTCATTTACACTGGACCAGTCAACACTTCCCTATAGCTGTATGATGATGAGTATGACCCCTCCATCTCAAGCATCCCTTGGCTACCCATCTTATGGTCTCGTTAAGTACTCATATATATGGGAACGAGTGCTCCTCCGATAATGGGACCTGTTCTCCCTCCTCCTCCGATAATGGGACCTGTTCTCATTTCTCCCCCGATAATGGGACCTGTTGTCACTCCTCCCCCGATAATGGGACCTGTTGTCATTCCTCCCCCGATAATGGGACCTGTTGTCATTCCTCCCCCGATAGTTTGTTAAATTTACCTAGTATACCTTATCGTAGATCGTACTTGATAGATAAGAAAGGAGAATAGTGGGGAATAAATGGGAGAGAGTTGGGATAGTGTGGAAGAAATGGGAGCTAGCTACGTAGCAATAGTTATATCATGCACCTCTCAAAACTTTATTGTCACCCACTACAGTAACTATATACATACAAAACATACAAGTATGGATACTAAGCATTTCTGTGTATATTATATCTGGACCTGCTGGGTAGTTACATGCATGTAGTGGTATGGTCGTTATGTGTGGCGAGACCAGTTGCTTGTGCATGGGAGAGGTCAGTTGTCAGTTTATCAACAAAGCTCATTTTAATGTGGGGACATTAGCTTGCCTCACCATTTTTCTACGTATCTCACACTTACACCCTCGCATGCTGCATTCTAAATATATACTAACGTCTGTATTTTTTAATTGAGTTCACTCATCTTACCCACGCTAGCATGCTTTGATGTGTGCCATTTCGACTACAATGGATTATTAATTGATGGAATTTTGTTTGCATTTTTGCCCTTATAGAAATATGGTGACTTCGTTATACTATAATTATGTTGAATTTTCATGCATGCAGGACTCTTTTGCTCGCATCTACGTAAGTCAATTATCTTTAATTATGTCCTGTGTTAGTTGATAACTAATCTTGTGGCTTACTAAACAATACCTTCTAAAGAATGTACTACTTTGAGCACTAATTATGGTTGAATGATCTTACAATAATAATTACAATAATAATTTGAATGATCTTACAATAATTATTATGTTTTTTGTTTTCACCGATGATGTCAGACCCCCCCCCCCCTCTCTGCATGTGCAGTTATGATCACTAAATCCTATTATATGCATGCATTGCTATTACGATGAAACTGTAATTTGCTCTGTCTATAGTTGTAATTAACCAGTAGAACATTCTTCCTATAAGCCATTTACTCTACATAGAAAAAACTATTGTACACTTGTGGTTCTTCAGGCAAACAAAGAATTAATTATTTTGCCTATAGCATCCATTGGGAATTGAAGAGCAGGTGTGTAAATTATCTGACACTGTAAGATTATAGTCTAGGTCTACATGTAAGTTACTTAGTAAGCCCTTCCTTTCTTACTTACATGTTAGGAACTTGTGGTTTTTGCCCTGCCCTTTATACTCATAAAGTGCCCACTGTGGTAATATTGTATTCAGTTGGTCCAGGCCACAATACACATAGTCTCCATTCAACCAGTGTAGACAATTTACCATAGCTACCATTCAATCCTCTGCCCAGTAGTGACAAGAACAGCTGATTACTACCAGCTACTTTGTTTCATTTATCAGTGTGGTTGCTTTACTGTGATGGAGCCTGATAAATTAGCTCAGTACTAACTAAGAAAATTTAATGTTTTAATAACTATCACATTTACAGTGTAGTCACATGTGTACAGTCAGTTAGTTTCATAAGCCCACAGGCCATATACATTCCCCTACACTCCCACTATTGCCGTCCTATTAAGTATCTTTCCTCCAACGCACACACATACAGGATTTGCCGATCTTGGTCTAGTGTTTATTCTCTACGGCTCTTGTCACCATATTTACCAGGTACCCCAAGCTTATCCTTCATGATCCTGTTTGCACACATTCGTGTCCCAGACTCAATACTTAATTACCAGCTCCCTCACTCCCAGGCATACCTCCTCCGTAAGACGCTGCACCTTCGCTCTATCGAGTTCTTCTGGGTGTGTGCCTACACTGCAGCTATAGGACTTCTCTACTGCTTTCTTATTCAGACAAAATTTGGAATCGTGACCGATTAGAGAGACTATGAAACTTAATTAACTGCCTAGTTTTTATGTGTTTATATAGCTTTGTTGCTCGATCGTTTTGGTCAAGCCAGTACGTGTATAAAGCTCGTTGTGCACTGTACATGCATGTGTGTGTGTCCTCAATTATTCATTAGCACAAAATCAGCTGTGATGTCTTCTTTAGTTACCCGTTTGATTAGTGGTTTATGTAAGACCCTCTCCATGCAGTGTAAGGAGAGTAATATGATAACTGTTTTGTTGACAAGTGTTAAGTGTGTGTTAGTGTGTGCAAAGGCATCCAGCCAAATTTTAGACAGATTATTTCCTGCACACAGCCTGAATGTCGCAACATTCGTAACTACATGTGGTAAAGTTTGGCATGTGTATGTATGTTTGCTCGATCCCTAGCAACGCTTTCAATGTGAGAAACAGTCAGCTGACGTGACATGATAACTATAAACAGACCACAAAGCCGTTGTGTTGCCAAGGGAATAATTGGAGCAAAGAGACTTGCAAGTGCGGAAGAGTGAAGCACTTTTGTGTAAAACAAAATTGAGCCAAGGAGTGCATTTAGGTGTCTTTACTCTCACGCGCCCATTTACATTTTAGTGTAATGCCATTTCGTATCCCAGGCTAACTTTTTATGACAAAGGGTATGTAAGGAGACTTCAAACTGTGTTCTTTCTGTACATATTACGGATGTGAGAAACCATTCCAAGTGGCACTTAACTATTATTGCTTCATGTATACCAGGAGCCTATACATATCGGATTCCTTTTCTAACTGCATGGACCTTCTCACAAAAACAGAGGGAATAGTACCATGCAGCTATATAAGTGGTTGTGATTGCCTACCACAAGTCCACAACTAAGAGTTGCTGAAGTAAACAAAACACAACAAACTTGACCACTGACTAACCACAATTTGGAAGACCTTTAGAGGAACTGAACTTAGCATATGCTGAAGTCATAACAAGTACCTGTACTATATTATAGGTATAAAGAAAAATTAATGGATGAAATCGCTAAAAATTAGATTTCCTGCTACAAAATTAACAAATCCTGATCACTGCTCTTGTGTGAATAACATGACTGGAAGTTACCAAGTAGGAAATAGTGTATAGAAATGTATGATCAAAAGAACAAGCAGGCGAGTTGTTACTATACAAGTACACACAGCAGATTTCAACACACATGGCCGCCGTCCGTCCTGATGTCTAGATCAACCGACACGGTTCCGATGAGTTGATTCGGGCACCTCAACTCACAATGTCATAATTTTTGGTCATGTGCAGTAGCAATTATTATTGATGAAATAATTATATGCAATACGTAATTGAAGGGCAATTAAGTCAAAACTATACTATATTGAGCTTAAAACAATGTCCACAGAGATTATTGAAGCATGCATGCATGCATGGGGTTACAGTTGGTATCTAGCCGTCTAAGTGATGTGGTTTAAAAGCAATTGGAAATCAGTCAGTGTGAAGCTGTGTACTTCATCAGCAGGTGTTTAATTGTAGCCAACAAAGGATGTGTACTTAATTTGCATTTTGTCAATTATTGAGCACCATTGTAGATCCCAAAACACAAATATCTCATGAAACTACTATTAGCAGTTGAATTGGACATCCGCAATATAATCCTTTAGAGCATTCTACGAAGTACAGCACTTGTACTTATAATATCCTCGGAAGCTACATGTAGCTAACTTTACACACATGGTAATAAGGCTTGAAGTGCAACCAGTACATGCACTAATTACATCGTGTGATTACAATTAGACCAATCTAGTTAAAAAATTTCTTTGTAACAGTTACGTATAGGTTAGCGTTACTTACAATATCACTAAATATAAACTGACTGTACAAAAATAAAACCTAGAAGTGAGAGGCATACTGCCAAGTATACTGTCTTTGAAGAGTTATAAGACAGTATTCCAAAATATCTATGGAGCATGGAAAAAAACTGAAAGATAAATGAGAAGTTCATTATAAGATTAAAAGATATTGTCGAAATTTTGAGTATCTATAATGTTGAGGGTCGGATTTGAGCTGTTGAGTGTTGATCATTGTATGGTCGGAGAGGAATCAGAAATTCCTTTTATTAACATGTCGGACTAGTTGTAGCCGGCATCTGTGTGGAGGGGAAGTAGGCAGCTGTTGGATAATTAGATCGTGTCATTTGGGAGTAGTTTGGCTGATACGAGGCAGCTGCATATCCTGATGACATCAGATCATGGGCTCCAAAAGCGGCACCATAGTTCACACCATTGGGCGTGGACGGCCATGCGTACTGTTTGCTTGAAGTTCCGTAGGGACTCATGTATGCTGCTGTGGGGCTCATACAGGCTGGATTGTACATGCCAGTACTCATCATCATCGCTCCACCATCAGAGCCGGAGAAAGTCGGATTGAATCCAGGATAGGCAGTGGCTGGGCTGATGAGAGAGTTAGGAGACATGGATGATTGGGAGTAGGCATAGCCACGAGTTGAGGGTGGATTGGCCGCGTAATAGCTGGCCTCTGTGGAGGAAGAGGCTGAGTACTCTGATTCACTCAAGCTGCCGAAGTGTTTGCTGTCTGGTACGTTCGGTAGAGAAGTGTCTGTCTGAGCTTCAGTAGCGATATCTTCAGGGATTGAAAATTGACGGGAATCTTGTGTGGGAGAGTACACAGACAGTTTTGTGAATTCTTCAGAGTCTCTAATCGAGCCCTCTGTGCCAGGTGAGTTAGGAAGGCTTGATAATGAATCAGTAGAGTCTTCAGGGAGTGTTGAAGGGTCGAGGTCAGAGGCAGCCAATAGTGCTTCTTTAGGTGAGAGAAGGTCACCATCTATTGAAGGGCTCAGATCTTCCCTTTTCACGTTGTCCTTTAGAGAGTGAGGATTAGGACTTCCTTGACCTCTGTAAGTGTGTGGGGGTAAAGAAAGGGAGTGTGAGTATAGTGTGGAGGATGGAATACCCTACAATCACATACACACTACACAAGCAAACACACATAGCATTGAACATTTACGACGTATAGCCGTACAAATTATCAATTGCACTCATGACCGAATAACCGTAACATAACAGCCACAAAGAATTCAATTGGGTTTTGGTCTCATCAAAACAGTGATATCAAGCGATTATTGACACAGTATGCATTAGTGGGCACCTGCTCGTGTGGGAGAGGCTTAGTGTAGGGGTTGAGGAAACATGTGGTTGAACAAAGTGGAGGATGACACACGGCATTATGATAAGGCATTCCAGACACACTTAGACACACAATTATCTGAAGTAATTCCACGGAAAGTTTGGACGCCATTATACTATAGACTAACAGACTACAAATTGAGACAAGTTCCGCTATCTCCAAGCAAAAATTGCATTGTCAGCTACACCATCACCATTTTAAAGTGTGCATACCTAGAATTAAAGTGGGCATCAAGGCTAGCAATTGCATTTCAATCATGGTATTACAATAAGAGTTGTTAGAGACTTTTTAAGTGTTGTGTTTTGACATGATGTCAGAGTTGTTGCTTGGACAGATTGCAGCAATTAATTCTAGCACAACGGGTCATTACCACATTATTATGAGACAAAGGCTGTGATGTTTATTTTTGACGTTGGAAAATCACATACTGTTAAGTTCTATACTCACTATAAAAGAACATTGGTGACAAACAACATACTACCAGGCTTTGAGAAACTAACTCAACCATGCAATAGGCCATTAAAAGTCATGGTGCGTTCCATAAACATCTGCTTCACAGCTACCCTAGAGATAGCAACATGCTGCAAGTATTCACAAAGACATGCATGCGTATGGGCTTTGTATGCGTAACACATCATACCTCAAAATTAAATTAGCAGCATGAGGCTATTCATCATGCCGTAGAAGGTATCTCTATGCACATGGCCTGTAAGAGTGAATACTGTCAAGGATAACTTTAGCAGACATTTGAGCTTGGTTTCACCTTACAAAACAAATGATGCCGCTTGGGTCAAGTTTCATTCGATATTAAATCCAATTGATTAGGCTGTCAACTTTGTAAGTGATACTACTAAATACCTGCAGGTAGCTAGTATATCTAATATCTCAGCTGATCGATTTTAGGATTAAATCACAGGCATATAGATCTAGAAGTAGCTGGTTTATGACGGTTTGTTAGACCAAGAAGCCTTCATGGTCTGTATGGGTTCACATGCAGACCACCATCTATTCAGTGTTATTGTGGTAAACCAGCCATCACCTCTCATCAATTAAATATTACTTTTGACCACAACCTTTGCATGCTGTAAATTAACAATAATATACCAGCAGCCACATACAATGCAACGGCTTATGTCTGAAGTGAAAACTAGCAACTATATAGAACATGTCTAAGCTCATTACTTACGGTTTGGTCTCGGAGGCTCTGTCTCTCTGTCTCCTGTTCTTGAACCAGTTGCTGACCTGGGTGGTAGTTAGACCTGTCTGCTCTGCAAGTTGACGCTTCTCTCTTGGGCTTGGGTAGGGATTGGAGGTGTACCAGTTCCTCAGGATCACTCTTGACTTCTCTTTGAAGCAGTAGCTGGTCTCTTCTCCATCCCAGATTGTCCTAGGCAGAGGAAACTTTCTCCTGATTCTGTACTTGCCAACAGCACCTAGTGGCTTTCCACGTAGGCGTTCAGCCTCTATGTAGTGAGCTTGCAGCCAGAGCTGTTGCATTCGAGGATGAGATTCGGGCAAGAAAGAGTTGCTTTCGATTATTCTGTACAACTCTTGGAAGCTACCTTGGTGGAAAGCAATGAGTGCTTTTGCTTTTAAAACGCTCTCATTCTTCTGGATCTGCTCGCAGGCTGGCAAGCTCCAAAGGAACCTTGCTAGTCTTTCAATATTGCCGCTTTGCTGCAGTACATCACAGACACAAGCAACTTGTTCTTGAGAGAGTCCATAGGCACTGTAGGGAATCATGGCTGCTGATAGCTGGTATCCGTTCATTATGTTCCTAGCAAAAGACAAACACTGCATTGTGAACAGTGAAAGAAGTAAGCTAACTTTTCTAAGCTAACATTGACAAATAGCTACTTTTATATACAGCTATATGTGCATTTCTTAGTGTGTGGGATGCAGCTACTGAGCAGTTGTCCGGATTCTACAAGCGTTGTGGTATATTCACCCACTTAGTGCTGCACGTACACCTTGTTGTGGTATCTACTGCCACTACTGCCGACAGGAAGACTTTTCTACCACTAGAATTCTTGTGCATGATCATTAAGTATCATTGGTGTTACTTACATTTGATTTGCTATCAAGCCAGTAATCATAGCTGTTTGAAACCTGAGTACATGCAACTCCTACACACACACACACACTGTGTTCAAGTAGATCTAATTATAGTGTAACTGCAAATGGTGAAGGATCAAGGAGATCAATAAAAATTAAAGAAACGCATTACTTGGAACTTACTTTAATCCCATGCTCAAAACGTATCTAGAGAGCAAAAGAATTTAAGTGAAGATTTTTATCTCCACTGCACTGCTGATTTGATGGCAATCGTCACTTTAGTATATAGTGGTATAGGAGAGACTGCAACCGTTGTTAGCGGTTTTGGACTAAAGCAGTGCAATGAATCGCACCTCGCATCAGTATCTTTGCATGACAGTAGTGCAGGTGATCAGAAGAGAGGCGTGTTTGCAAAAGTGGCCACTGATTAATACATGCAACTGAGCAGAATCATTCCAAGAGAAATGCACCATGTGTGAATAATGCAGTGTATTCATGTTCAGGGCAAAGTAATGTTATTAAGATAATTGCATTCATAGGAGACCATAAACAATCATTGAAGCTATTAACATGCAGCACTTACCCCCCAGCATGGAAACTTTTCTTATAAGCACAAAATCATACTGCACAAAAATAGCTATAGTAAAATTGGCATGGCCGCATGCAAGTACTTATCAGCTAATGTTCTTAAATTAATTTAATTATAACACTTACTATTTATGCTACAAAAATGGATGCAACTGATTTCCTTACTTAATACCTTGCACAAAGAGACGGAGATCTCTAGGCCAAATGCTTTCATGTGGCAAATTTGGTGCTTTACTCAAGTATTCACTTAATTACTGAGCACACTTTGATCTGTGGGGGAGGGTGAGAGCTTCGCTATTGACACATTGTGGGCAAAAACAATTATTGTGCATTCCAGCACAGCATAAAATACAACGAGCAAAGCTATGCACTGTTTGTGTTGGTGTAATTTGAGCCTGGGAATAATGGGCTGAGATAATTCTTGAAGCTGACAAATATCAATCATTTTAAGTGATTAAAGATGTGAACACTGCCACTAAAGGGAACTCGTTCGGTCCTTTTCTGGTCAACGTCCATTCTTTAAATAATCATATGTGTTGTCAGGAACACTCCTGGCGTGTTTGTAAGCAAAAAACAACATAAAAACAACATAAAAGTAGTACTAACTTGGATACTGAAACATGTGTTTACATAATTAATAGTTATTATGGAAGATACTTTAATTGGCCGTAATTAGCCAAATAAAAATGTTAAAACAAACGCATGCTATACGACTCCAACATACATACATGCACAGCCAACAAACAATTTACTCCAAAGGTCAATCGATTCTTTAGAGGCACAGCAAACTGTCTGCCAGTAATAGCATTCATTGGACCTACAGCTATTCACAGTTACAGTTTACTGTGCATTCCCCACTAGATTAAACAGTGGATATCTTTTGTTCAATACTATGTGTTTATTGCTCAATGAATATGAAATCAGCTATATAGGTCAACAAGATCCTAGAAAGGCAATGAAATGAAGAACCTAGCTGGAACAATATTGGAAAGTGGGAATCGGACCATGGCACTTCCCGATAAAAAAAAGACTGAGAACGCTCACTCTTCTATATAATTATATCACTGAAACATTCACGCAACTAACTTCACAGTGCTCTGGTTACTGAATACCCTTCTCCATCACAGCTACACCAAAACAACACTACGGTGTGTACCCACATCCAACATAGGCCCTCTTTCAATACCGAGATTTTCTTGGAAAAATCGTTTTAGTACTTGTCATTGGCTTTCAATGCTCATTGTGCTTACATTTGACACATCTCTATTCCGGACACCTGAGGCACCGTAACTTGATAGACTAGAGACACACAGATTATAGTGAAAAATTAGTCGAGATGACCGTATTAATTGTTTAATATTTTGTTAACTCCTTATTTAGCATTTCGTTAATTCACAATTATTTTAGAATGATAGCAATAATGCATAATATTTAGTGGTGAAGAATCAGCTCGTACTACGTACTATGAACAGATGTCTAGTGTACGACATGTCCTCTCATACTGCTCTTATGAGAAGCGAGGCAGGAGTAGATTCAGTGAGTGCCTGACTATGAAGGCTTCATGATGATTGTGTTAGCTAGCTGCCTATGAAAGTATGCAAACATGGTAGGAAGAAAGAGGGCACTAGAACGACAATGTGTGTCGACATTGCATTCTGAGCGAGCAATTTAGCATGCAACATAATTATAAATAGCCTTCAGCACATACATGTACATGCATGTACGTTGAGTAACAACCAAGAACATATTATTATTAAGTAATAGTTAGTACGTGGCCATTCGGTATCTATGGTTATAGTGTCCCTCATCCCTCGGGCTCGAACTTTTTCATTGTAAACAATAACTGTTACAGCACAATTCAAATAAAGTAACTCAATCAAATTCAGTTCATGTAATCTTCAAAAAAATATATGTATAGCTACTAGTTGACTAACAGTTTCCATGGTGATGAGTTAGTCCTTTGCTTCATCAGCATTATTCTGAAGAGAGAAAAGAACACCATTAGCCTACTTAGTGTAAGTGTACATACAATGACAATTAAGGATAATTTACCCACAGTTAATTACATGCAGTTAATTAGTACACACTATAACACACAAGTGATGGCACATGTGCATATACTTATGCTACACAATTTCACCTCAAGCACTTGTAAGAGCTAACCACTTAATGGGAAGCACAAGGAGTATTGATTAGTTTACTCCTGGAAAGCACCCATACATACTGTGAGGACTGTTTATGAGAAATCAACTAATTCTCGAAAAAAGGTTAAGGGCAAGGAAATAAGAGTTACAGTGAAAGTACCAGAGGTAGCTAAGGCCAAGTGACCCTTGAGTGAGTCCTTCCAACAACGTCATTAAACTGTACAGCCATATACTAAAGAAACCTCCAAATTCAGATTCAACAAAGCTGCAATTGAGCTCAAGCAGAAACGGTATTTGAAAAAGCTCTCCCTAAAATGCTTCAAATGGTTATAGGCGAGACAAATCAGACATTATTAGGTACAAGGTCCTTTGGGACATTAGCAAGTGCACACAAAAATGCACTCAGGTACAGGAGGATCTATGCTTCAGTGAGCAACCTACATTCCACACAAACATGCAAAACCAGAAAATATTCAGTATTAAAAATAAAAATTTGAATTTCAAACAAAGCAGCAGGACTCAACAGTAGGAGTGTGAGAACGTGTAATTAGTCCCCTTTGTAAAATGCCCCAGGCAAGGTTGCAGGCGAAGATCAAACGGATACCAAACACAGTGCTGGTCAGGCCGGCAGTAGGAGTGGGTGAAGCCAGAGTGAGGAGCTAGTGTATAGGAGTGAGGGCAGTTCTGTGGTCAGCCGAGAAGTCCTACACCAGAGACTGTGGTCAAGCGACAAGGCTTCTCTGTGAAGTGATGGGTGGGTGGAGCTTCTACATGCAGCACAGTGGCAGCTACATTTTTCGCGAGTGAGGTTAAAAGCCATAAACATTATAATTGTGATTAATTGAGGCTATGTATCTTTTCTCTAGTGTGTGATAAATTAAGACCTATAATTATAGTAACACTCTGAAAGTTAATAATATCGTACATTCGATATACACAAATTTAGAGGAGAAAATGCCACTTGTACGTGCGGTAGTCAAGTCACATGACTGCCGGGAGATGTGAGGGAGTACGTGTCGACGAGTGTTTACCTCGTTCTCGTACATTCCTCAGGGCACTTATGCCGCCAACATGGTGCGTGAGTGAGCCGTATCACATTCACTCACACAGCTCCATCACCACACACAAACACACACCCACACTTGTTTAACAGGTATAAAAATCCATCGATTACCTACAGCTGAGAAAATTGATACGCTCTCTATGACACATCACAGTCCAATAGGAGACCGCTGAAAGTTTATACAGTATTGGATGGACACGACAAAGGCCAGGCCTACTTGTATTGATGAATGCCATTCGCAACTTGCTGCCAAGTGATTATCGATATGTGGTTAATGTTACATGACCTAGGTCGTTGAACCGATTATCCAAAACAAAAAGATAGAGTTACGTATATACGTATAACTAAGTCTACTACGTACGTAGCTAAACAGGTACAGGTGCATGTTCTAATAATGCGCTAAGAATAATAATTAATTCCACCCAACATTTCTCTATAACATTGTCATCGAAAGATTCTCTCAGTCTCTAAAAAACAGACTAATTAAGTCAATTAAATTAATGTCCAGACACTTTAAAGAAATAAGGAAATTGCAGTTGGCTGGGACAAACATCTGATCAAATCAGAATCCACACTTAGCAGGTCATCCTGTCGAGACAAAGATATATAATGTGGTTGTATTGCAAACTTTATTAGACGATGACTGAATTGTTCACTCTTCATGAAAGAGTCGGACATTTTTGCAAGGTACATAGCAACAGTGTTTTGGACTCTTATCTAAATGCTCATCAAACCACAGCCCAATATTTCTACACCACAGATCAGCTGAGACCCGTTGTATACAGATACATTACAGCCCACTGTAGATGGTGAATGATAAGGTAATATCAGTTGTTACTGAGGTAATGAACTGTGAAGCAGAAACGGTAGCACTTGAGCTACACCACAGATAATTAGATATGAAATATTAGATTCCTTAAAACAAGCAGAGTTAAATTGTATACAGCTAGAACTACGTACGTACGAAAACCTGATAACCATCTTAATTAACTTGTATACATCACACAATTAACCGTACGCTAATTAATACAAGATCAAGTAGCTGATTGTGATTTTGAATCTGATGAGGGAAAGCAGAGACTCCCTTTAAATGTTGCAGCATCGTATTTGCTTGAACACAAACATCAACGAATGAAGACGCATATTTTCCACACATTATTTTTAAACTATTTTTTCCTTCTGCAGACAGCTGCTACGAGCGCACGAGACAATTTAAGCTATAGCCAGAACATATTTATGCTCTCACATGTTCGTATACGTATTTCAATATCAATATCCTAAGTAAAAAGATGCAATTTTGAGATTATAATAAGAGGACATATGCATTAGATTTCAGTGTGTTAATTAACTATACAAACGTAGTGTGTTTTCAAAACCACAGCCAAAAAGCAAAAGCACACTGTCCTCCATTTGTTTTAGTAGGACCTACTCCCTCAATCTCCGTACATATTATAGTATTAACTGCATGCATGACTACCAGTTACGTACTTATCGTATAGCAGGTAATTAGGAGGAAACACAATTGTGGTTTTTGTGGTTGCATCCCTGACTACGAATATTTTACCACAAATGAAGCACGCAATCACGAACATATATCCACGAGCTGAACTAAAACTAAAACATTGCTTAGCACTGAACGTTTTGTTGTTCGTATAATTCTGCACAACAGTTGAAAATATCGTGACCTTAGGGTCGACCATATACAAACCAAATAATAGGGGAAGCAACCAGTAAACCACATTTGTGGAAGTGGCTGCTCACTGACCCTACAAATGCAATATTTACAACACACAGG
Source organism: Halichondria panicea (assembly GCF_963675165.1). NCBI lineage: Eukaryota > Metazoa > Porifera > Demospongiae > Suberitida > Halichondriidae > Halichondria > Halichondria panicea. The sequence goes on along the minus strand of NC_087385.1, from coordinate 5,813,192 downwards.
TATAGAAGGCACACTCTAACAAAACAGCTGCCCCACAATAGAAGCATGCAAGATAATGACTGCACGGCACAAAGCCTTCATATGGGTTTCAGAGAGAGAAATAAAACTTAATATTTTCCTAGTATACGCGCCTTAGAAGTTTGGATTTTAATTCTGATTATGCATCAAACAGTTAAACACAAAAGGGAAGTGATTTGTACGATTCTTGCAGTATTCATTGCAATAACAATTTTGCAGTATGCAGTAATATGTCTGGTGATCAGTGTCTGCTAATGTAAAGGTTAGTGTTAATTTTACGGGGTGCTAGGGACGAAAATACAAAAATACCAGATTGATGGCCATCATTTTATACAACACACAACACAAAATCCTTATTATTTTTACTATCCAAAAAAGCACTTCCTTTAATGTATCAAAAAGGAATCTATGCATAGCAAACGCCATAAAAGTAGACAGATGATCTGCTTAAGGAGGTGAGCTTCAATAGAGCTATTCCTGCGTGATGTGTATGTCCCTAAATGCATATTAGACTGCATGGTCATCGCACAAGCCTGACCACAACACAGACTCAGACGTGGGAATAAAACCTGGCTCTATTTAAGATAGGCAGCAAAGTAATTTCGAAAACAACATAATGCATAGATGCATAGAAAAAGAATTGTGCCGAGACAATCTGTAATCCATATAACCACATTAAAACAAAAACAGGTAAGTCGCCGGGAAACTTGAGTCGCAGAAATGCTAATAATTTCTGGTGTGTCTCTCTAACACAACGAGCACACACTTGTATCATGTTCTTCAGGTCATGAAATGATCACACAGTTCCGAATGTGTGGGGGGTTCGACAACAACCCCCCCCCCAGCTGGTGATTGGCCGCCTAATGACATAAACGGCCCTATCTTCTTTCACGGCTGAGTGATCACAAAGAGAAGAGAGAAGTCGATACAATCTCGAGTGTTCTAGGATGCAATTTGAGAGGCTTCTTAGTGGAGTCTGTTGCTTTGGTTTAGAATTTGAATTAAAGAGAGATCATATTATGATTCAGAAAACATATGCATTACCTCACATGCATGAGCATCACTTAAAGTATCACATGCACGATAGAGGAAAAATCTGCTGCATGGCGTTTTACATCTCCACAACAGTTGCAGCAGTTGCAGTTAAACTTAAAAGCGTCGATCCATGCCGAGAAAGCTGCAAGTTTTGAGGCTAACAAACACTATATATAATAAGCTCCATGCAGCCACACCTGCAGGTGTGTGATTTAATGTTGGGTTCTATGATCCTATGGTTCGATAATTGCTACCTATAAGTTTGCTAAATAGACCAATGCTTTTACATGATCTTCACTGTTTATTTTGTCTAAACCGTGTAACTGTACACAAGTGTCTTCTTAGGTGTTGTGTCTAGAGAGCCAAACATAATTAGAATTTACCGAAAATGTGACCTTTAAACTTTTGTCCTCTCGTAAGTGATGTAGTTCACTCCTACTGTTCACAGCTACTAGGATACTCGCATGACACACTATGGCACCAAATGATGTCAGAGCTTAGATACGTACCTACGTACATGTACTGTAACAATATTAGATAATAAAACTATTTACCTTTTTCATCTACAGCTAATAGCATTACACTACAAGGGTCTCATAGCAACCTAAACCACCATTTGTTTGGTTGGCTACCCACACCACATACTGAAATAAGAAACAGCAACCTTTCAACAAACGTCAACATTGGTGCAAGCTGCCACAGGGGTGCAGGTGTAGCCGTGTGAGGGTGGGCTGCAGCTGGCTGTAGAGGATGTGGTACTACAGCTACTACGTAGCAGTTACTAGTAAACCAGGTGGTGGTGGGGATTCTACCATGGGACCTAGTTAATAATGCAAGGAATACACACAATGCAAAAAAACTGCAGCTACGTACGTGCAAGCTACATGCATACAGCACAGTAGCCTCGTTCCCAGGCCGATTTTTCTGTAATAGAACGAACGAGATCGACTGCAAGCATAAGACCAATGCTTCAAAGCTACATTGACACATTACAAGTCCAAGGGAATGGTCAAAATGACAAAGTTAGTTATTTTACTGCTGAAATAAAGGCGTACAGAAAAACTACACTGGGGGTAATCAAGCCATAAAACTGTGAGAATGTTGACTAGTCAGGACCTCCCACGGATGAGACACACAGCTAAAGCTCAGGCGTTAATTAAGTAACCGTCGCTAACAACAGTATCTACACACTGGCTTCACAGAACACATCAGACTCTAAAGTTGACCATATCAATTGAATTAGACTTCTCTTTATTCTTCAGTTTACAACAACTTTATATGCCATTGAGTGGCAGACACATTTAATAAGCAACTGTAACAGCTCTCAAGTTGTTTACACACAAGGCACTGTCTTCTCAAACAATGCTCTCATTATGCGGCCTAACACGAGCAAAACAAACAAACAAAGATCGCTTATGGTCAGTGAACTCGGGCTTGCTGCAAACAATAGTGGTATAAGCTGATTACAGCATCATGCACGGTACGCTAATCTAAATCCCAGTATCTATGCAACCATATATGCACGTACATACGTACATGTATATCCCATATCTGGTGAATATATTAATCAGCTAGCTCTCATACTTATTATGAATCCACAGGAGAACCACGTAGCTGCTAAGTATGTATTATTTTACTGACTTGAACCAATGACACGTTTGATGTTCTTCTCTCACCTTTTTTGACTTATTTTTCCTCTTCCTAGCTACCGTGTTCCCCTGCTTAGTGGGCGTGGCCTCAGTCGTTGCCTTGGCTGTTGAGTCTATATGTGAGTGAAAAATGAAACACATCAATAGAACTAATTACTGATCTGTCACTTCAAACTATACGTTGTTAACTATAAAAAAAAAAGTCAGTTCATGCTTAGTTAGCTCTAATATTAACGTCGTACATGTACCTGGTTGTGAGGGTTCGTCACTCTTATTACTGGGGGCAGGCGGCTCTCTTCTGATTGGTTGGGGCTTACTGCGAGAGCACAGACGCATACACACCTCAATACAGCACACTGTCAGCTGGAGGATACAAGAACGACATGAAGATAAACTATTATATAGCAGTTCAATTGCAATCGAAATGCTTTTACAGAAATTGTCCTTCGAAAACATTAAGACTAAATTCCTACGTACATACGTAAATAGTCATTTCCTATGGCTTTGTAATTATAATGTATGCATTTAAAACTAGCTAGTAAACAACATTTTTGTTTCCTGAAACACGACAAGAGGTTACCAGTATGAGGTAACGACTCATTTCCTGAGGGGTTACATTTGAAAGCATTTGGTTGATGAGATGATAACTAGAAATAATATGCAAGCCATTGTAATACTATAAACTGCACCCTTTCAACCTCACTGCATGTTTTTAATTTCAGAACTCTACCCTCCTTTTTCATGTTGGTCAACATAAACAACCACTAGACGACCAGTACATGCAGGAAACCAATTAATTTACTCCGACTGAGGGCCATGCATGCAGTGCTTGTAAAATCGGTCTAAGGGTAAACATGCGTGAGATTACAACTAACACACCCATTGTTCAACTTACAACCCAAATACGACCCAAATACGTCCACCAAGTAGCAGTACGTCTAAAAATGTTTATACTGCTCCAACCACAAATAGAACTAATCAAGTTTCTCGCACGTAAGACTTACGACCACAGCACTGATCTCACTGGTGGAAAGCATGCAGCATCCCTAAACCACAAGGCATGCAGGGCATTGAATACAGTACATACATGTACAACCTGCATGACGTGCACAAAACCACAGACTCAAGTATAACTGAATTCTACCACACATGAGAGTGGGAAGAAGATGCAGTCAAGCGTATCATGTTTCACACTCAGTACTTTGCAGGGGGTATGTGTACATAGCGAGAAACCTTAATTGGTTGTCTAGAAATACGTAGCAACAATGCTCTGATTGCTATTAGCAAGGAAATAAAAAATCACCTAGCAAGCTGATATCTACAGTAGGCAAGTAAAAATGGTGCGCAAACAAAGGCGGCCACTAATTGGAAGTGCACATGTGGTTTCAATATCTCAAAAAGCGATAGTGGTGTAAGTTCATCACCTAGCAACCAATACAGCTTAACAAACGAATGGGTGTTGTCAGGAGTGGATCCAAACAACATCAAAATACAAAAAGCATAATATAAATGTAGTTGTAGTCTCAGTCATGGATGTGTCCTAAGCAATCATTGATACCTGTTCACAATGTAGTCAATATAAAGTATCGTTGTTCCCTTTATTTCACAAGACATTGGGGGTGTTACCAATGCTTACATAACTCAGTCGGAGACTCAGGGGTTTTACGGTGGTCCACACAAACACATTCCTCAGGCACTCTAAAGCTCATACTTGCAGCTGTTGTACTAACCTACCCACTCGGCTGCATGGCCACACCAATAGGCCAGGCCATCGTGAATATCATTAATGGAACTATGATGTAGTATGGATAACAAGAGACTTAAAATTGCTGGGAATTATCCTCAGATGCGAATAATAAATTGCAACTCAACAGTTTAGTATTCTTGACTTTCTCATAACGAGCGGAAAATTCCTCTGCTGTTATACTTATTCGAAAGTAAAACTGATTTTAGGACAACACTATTAATGGTTAGGATTTTGGAAGAGAATGGTGATAAATTCTGAGAAGTAAGCTCCACTACTGCTACCAATGTTTACAACCTCCAAAGATTCTGAAATAAGGAAATGCAAACACTTGTATCCTGTTTGGCCACAAGCTTAGGAAACAGACAATAGAAACACACTACATGGAATGCTTTTATCACCTGCGTAGATGCCCTAAATCTACGTATGACCACATAGTGGAAACAAGACCAACTCTTCATTTTCAAGCTATGGGAATATTCAGGGCGAGCTAATGCCTACAAGAATGCAATCCAATCCAAGTCATTATAATACATTATTACATTAAGATCACATTGCGTACTTAAACTTGATTTCATACAATTCACAAAACTAACTCCCTCCACCAATCGAGTCAAGTTAACTCGTTACGCACAGTGAACAATGTCCACGTACAGTACATACAGTGGGGAAGTTCCGCTCGAATGCTGTTTACATAGCTCGTCTCGATAGACCGACTCAAGCATGCTATCAGTCACGCTCCATGGAGGAGCAATTACGTTAATTCAATTAGAAAGTCTAATCTTACAAAAGTGTCGAGTAATACGGTATAGCGATCACAGAGCGGCTATTTAATACGTCTGTTCCATTAGGACCTAGACAAACAAAGTCCATTGCCTTGGAAACTACAATACGAATACTACCTTACAGTATAGCTGTGTACGCATGTATGGCTTGTACCATTGCACAGAGACTAACAGCAATAATTATTAAGAGACCCTTCAATGTAAAGTAGCTATAATCAATATTACAAAAGCGTAATTAATGATCTCAATCCATTCGCACACTAGCTATTAAAAACAAAATGGAGAACCCAGGCAAAGCCATCAGGCCAATTACCATATCACACATCAAAGAACAATATTACATCACATAGTTATTAGCACGTACAACAGAGCCTATTGTACATGTGACTACTGCCGTGCTAAGAATGCACTGCAACAAACAAACCTTACAGTAGTTGCTCATACAATTCCACGCATACTTCCCACACCACACAGGAAGAAAAGCCTTTGTACCTTGTGGGGGTGCCGCTGGGACTGGGTACCTACCCATGGACCCACATGCGTTCCGAGTTTAGGTAATCATCCATATACGTATTTGTATGCAAATCGATTGAGAATAAAAAGTTATTTATTATAGACAGACACACGCCAGACACCCACACACTTGAGCTGCTGTAATATTATATTGTTTTTGTTAAGTGGTTTCATCTATACCACTTGAAAAGCACTCGAGGTTGACCACACCACCACTACATTATGTACAAGCAATTAATTTTATTGTTTTCTTAGAGTTGAATAAGTATTCTCCGTAAAAGGTTTCGTGAACGTTTGACTGCAGGGCTAACAATACTATAACATAAAATTTATACTGGTCGTAGTAACTATTTATGAGCCAACATTCTGTGTTAGATGCTCTTTTAATTTGTAGTCATCCCCTCTAATTAAGCTGACATATTGCACTATAATTAGTGTAGTATCGACAATAAGGTTAATACCCATAGCTAAATTGCTCTATGTAATAGTCCTGAAGATCACCATATATGTACAAGACTCATTGACTGTTCCCAAGTAAATTTGGGCAATGTTTTCGTAGTCGTTAATGATGTGTTGAATGTGTTGTCAATAGAAGATTGAAAACTCACCTCAGTGTACTAATCACAGACATACATGATTGTATAATTATAATCATACATTTATTATATGCTAGCCTAAGTACTCAATAAAAACCATTTCTACAGTATATATACCAGACAACAAACTAAACGGTTATACAAACAGATAATGCCTCTAGTGTGTATGCATGCATGGTTACAGGAATAAAGGAACAGTATATATACTGACTACGATAAATTTCTTAATCAACCCACATTAAAAAAAATCGCCGATCGTATATTGTGAGAACAGAACTATATCTAAATACCAAACAAAACCATGGCAGAACATTCGGTTAATAACCTGTACACACAGAGCTCTGGAATGTACACTTGTACGTACCTACTCATTCAATTCAACAGTAGAGCAATTAAAAAACAATTTCTTAAATTATTTGTTCCCACTTTTATATCTACATCTTATTCTATTTTAAGGTTCATGGTACAGAATGACGACTGCATGTTTACATGTATGTAGATGACTCTAATTGCTTGTAGCGCTATGAGGCAATGAAGCGCCTAGAACTAGGGTACGTGGTACCAAGTAGGAGCAGTTTAATAGTAAGCAATATATATAGCACAAAGACATTATAGTATACGTTGGGAAATTGTGTACACATCAACTTACTCCACCCAAGACCAGTCCCACGACAATGGTTGCCACAGCGATAACAATGAACACAGCATAGGTCGGTAGCTGATACTCTTTTTCCAGCTTCTCTTGCAGCACCTTAGCTTGCTCAGACAGCCAAAATATCACGCCAATACCTCTCATGCTGTGTGTGTGTGTGGAGTGGGTGGGCGTTAGGTGTATGTGTGTTTTGTGTGTGTGGTGGGCGTTAGGTGTGTGTGTGGTGGGCGTTGGGTGTGTACACTAGTCTCTAGATTATTGAACATTAACCTAAACACCAAGTATAGAGAACTTAGAATTAGCTAGGGCAAACACCTTTCACTCATATAAGAGTTTATCTATTATCTTAATTCAATGCTCTGAATTAACCAGAGATGTAATCACAGATGTACAGTATCGTACTGAGAAGCAGTTGGAGATCTCCACCACGGCACTGGGTCAATGCTCGACCACTTTTTCTCCTCTATGAAGTCCACAAGATCAGAGTACGAGCGAGCGCTCGGGTACACACGGACCTCACCCTCGCGTATGCTGTGTGGGGGTGTGGTGGGAGGAGTGTATGGGGGTGGGGTGGGAGGAGGTGTTAGAACAAGGTAAGGACAATATCGTTATACAGTGAAAACCAAAAATTAACCCACTCTACAGTAAGGATACCCTCAGGACACTCAACCAAGTCTCAGCTCTATAACAAGCACATGGAATTTATCAGGACATCTCAAGGACCCAGAAATGTCTGCTTCTTATAAACATGCCTTATTCAGCCCAACTGCTAAAAGATTGACAACAACGATATTTACCTAATGAGCAGGGTACTGGGTTTTGCATATAATTATACACACTCACTGGAAGATGCTGGGCAGATGAGTCACCGTGAACTGCCCACTCAGCACTGCATAAATGACAGATCAGTGAATTGTGTAGTAGCTAGAGCACAAAGATGGTACGAATTGGTAAAAGAATTGGTGAGCAGCTAGGATACAGTACATTACAATTAAACCGTAGTTCCCAGAAAGAAGAATACAATTAAGCTGCACGTATTTAATTCACTTGTTTCCACGGAGACGTCCACTTTCCCCACCCTCAGTCTGAAGGACTTGTCCTCAGCTGCCCACTGTGCGAACCTCTCCCACGTCTCCGTGAACTGTTGGCAGGCCGGACACCAGGGGGCGTAACTGCAGGGGGTGGGGGAACACAATGACGGGATGGAGTCACAATAATTACAGGAAACTGAGTCTATACACTGTACCAAGCTATAAGTGCTTGTAAGCCCTAAAGTGACTTTTGGAGGAGATGCTTGCACGTTTATGGTTGGAAAACAAGACGGCCCATTTCGTGTATATCCATAGTAAAGAGGCGCCAATAGGTATAATATTATTACATGCATAAGTAAGTATGGTGACCCTTTATCAGCTATTCAGCACATAATTATAAGTATGGTGATCCTTTACCTAGGAAGTCAGGGCTACCATTAAGCACATTTAAGTATGGTGATCCTTTACCTTCGTATCTTGCGATATCTTATACTACGTATACGGTATACGTATATGGGTATACTTCATTCAGCATTAATAGTTATGTACTTAAACACAGCTGCCAATACTCACAATTCCAACATCCATTCGCCTGTCATAAGCTCAGGCAATCGATCAGTTGTCACTACCTCAACCACAGGTATCACTTGCCCTGATCTTGCTAGACTGAGCGATCCCAGCCACAGCCAAATGAATGCAAGCCACCTCTCCATGTTCGTCCTTAATAATACGCCCTGATTTTTTAATAGAGACTTCGGTATATAATCTACTGACCACTAGCACTGCACTGGTACTAACATGCACTGTACACTCACAATGGACTGGAAATGATCATGAGCTAGACTTACAAAAATTATCATTGCAGAATGTAGCCTCGACTCCAGCCCCTTAATCACCTTTCTCAGCGGCTTGGAATCGAGGCTATGCAGAATGCAGAACTAATCTATCTAGGAATGCTGTACAACCTGAAGTTCGATCATCCGATTGTGCTGTACGTACATGAGGCTCTTACATTGAATATTACTCAAGGAGCTGTTGCTAAAGGCTAAGACAATGAAAAGAGCAACTGAGAAGTCAGGCAAAGAGAATTGTCATGATCATGAGACTAAAAATACATCAAATGGTACAGGCCAATATGTAAATGGAAAACAATCAACAAAGAGCATTATTGAAGATGCAAAAAAGTTCTCATACACTCAAGGTGCAGCTGTCATCCCTCCTCTGCTTGTGTTCCTGTGTCCTGCATTTGCAATGGTCCTCAGCTACACCATTGTCAAGCTCAATGGTTCTCCATATGCTCTTTTTGCAATGGTGAAATCTAACGGCTGGATTGGACTCTTTCAGAATGCATGGCTGCCGTATATTTTCGGCTCAAAAGTGGCGTGGTGTTACATTCTCCCTTATGCTGCATTTCAGCTCATTTTAATGCGGATTCTACCTGGGAAAGAGACAAAAGGACCGATAACCCCTGCTGGAAATGTTCCTATATACAAGGCGAATGGATTACTGAGTTATTTTGTGACACTTGCTGCTTTCTTTGGATGTGCTTATGGATTGAATCTCTTCGATCCTGCAGACATTTATGATCACTACTTAGAGATTATTGGTGCAATGAATGTCGTTAGTCTTGTTTTTTGTGCTCTCCTCATTGCTAAGGGACGCATTCTCCCTTCATCTACTGATAATGGTACGAGTGGTAGTGTACTGTTTGACTACTACTGGGGGACTGAGTTATATCCACGAGTGCTAGGATGGGACATCAAGATGTTTACTAATTGCAGGTGGGTTTGAATGTGAATGTTATCTGTACTCTAGGTAAAGCAACAGTCTGGTAGTTATTCCAAAAATCCATAAGATTCAGTGGCGTAGGAAGGGGGGGCTCCAGGGGCTGGAGCCCCCGTCTTTCTAAGCTATTAAGTAGAGATGACTTACCCAAGCTGCACTATGTAGATAGCCTTACTCTTTTTTTCCATTCAAAAAACTAGAGCCCCCCCCCCCCATTGAGAAATTGCTTCCTACACTGTAAAAAATGTTTTACAGTGTACGCCACTAACATTCTCTGGATAAGTGGAACTGCCTGGTTTAACAAAGTATTCTGAGTGAACTTTTTTGCATATGGTATGATTGGTATAATTATTGCTATGAATACAGCTGTTGTGCAGGGAGATGTTCATCACATGCACAACACTGTATGCATGTACTATTCATGCATTGTCTGTGGAGCCTTTGAAAAGTTTCACCCTAATACAGTATTTTTCCTTACTGTATACATCGAAGAGCTGCAACTAGCTGTTCTTTGTTGAGAGAGGCGTTGAATGTAAAGTTGTTGTATTATTATGGGTATTATTCTACTGTTGCTATAGCTAGATCTACACTCCCGGTGTGTTCTATTGTAGATTAAAGAAGCTGTTTTGTGTTCCTTAGCAAAACAAATTCTTACGCCCCTTAGTGCAATTTACGCGCTGTCAAGAATGTGCTATTTCCAAAATGTGGAGAAAAGAATGTGCTATTTCCAAAATGTGGAACATGCACAACATGTGCTATATAACCCACAATACACCTCTTCATTCAATTCAGCCAAGTGTGTGATTTGATGCATGTAATTATGGTGTCAGGTTTGGTATGATGGGATGGCCTCTGCTTCTATTGTGCTATGCTGCCAAGCAGCACCAACTGTATGGGCTGAGTGACTCGATGCTCGTCTCTGTTGGAATACAGCTGATCTACATCACTAAGTTCTTCCACTGGGAAATGGGCTACATGAAGACTCTGGATATCATGCATGACAGAGCCGGATTTTATCTGGTGAGTTAGGTCAACAACAGCAGTTGTGCTTTCTGTGTTGATGTTAATTGTTATAACATTCTGACATCTGGGTCGTTTCTCCATGTAACCAAATCCAAATTACATCTGAAACGTTTTAATTAAGTCAGTTTACATGCTTGGAACCCAAGTTTTATTTTCTGGCTGCAATAAATATCTACGTATATAATAATCTGCACAAGTGTATGAGTCAAATTAATACGTGAGGAATGTTGGTTCAGTACACCAACTGGTTTTAGTAGTTAGTATATGCAACCCATGTGCATGCATCTCCCAACTTGAGTTTCCATTACACCCTTTTGTTTAGTAAAGTATTGATCTGTTTGCAGTTTTGCTCTCAATACATTATAGATGTTTCAAAGTGGTTTGGCGTACATGACATGTGGTCATGTCATTGTCTGAGCCTGTTGCCATGTCCTGTCACATCAGTAGCATATTTTGGTATAATTATAGTCTGTTGCCTATAGCAGCAAATACAAGCTGGATGTACTTCTGTTCAATGTGTTCTATAGCCATCAGAATTTGTATTGCGAAATGTAATGTATCATGAATGCGTGACTGTTTTATGTAATTATAAGTACTGTGACTACATTTCCTGTATCCCAACCATGATTAGCATGATTGTACATTGTGTGGACTAAGAAGAAGTATTCATTGCTGTTGTTTTTCACTATCACACATGCATACAGTGCTGGGGGTGTCTAGTCTGGATCCCGTCCGTCTACACAAGCCACACCCTCTACCTCACTAACCATCCCAACCAGCTGGGACTGCCTCTGGCGATAGCAATATTCACGATTGGCATTATTTCCGTACTGATCAACTATGATGCAGATAGACAGAAAGAAATAGTTCGAAACACCAACGGTAACTGCACTATCTGGGGGAGAAAGCCAGTCACAATTCTTGCTAGCTATCGAACGACTACTGGTGAAAAGAAGACAAGTTTACTGCTTGCGTCTGGGTGGTGGGGTGTTTCTCGTCATTTCCACTACATCCCTGAGTTGATGGCTGCATTGGCATGGAGCCTACCAGCACTGTTCAATAGCGGGCTACCATATTTCTATTTTGTGTTCTTGACAATTCTACTCACACACCGAGCAATCAGAGACGATGGAAGATGCAGAGAGAAGTATGGCAAGCACTGGGAAGAGTACTGCAAGCAAGTGCCGAAGAAAATCGTCCCTTTCCTCTTCTAGACGAGTTTGTATAATTATGATATACAGACATTTAACTAGGTAGAAAGTTGTATATATAATTATAAATTTTATACGTAGTAACGTCCTATATAGCTATTATTATAGTAAAAAACACTTTAGTCTAAGTTCAGCCATTGTTACTAATTATTATTGCTGTCACAATGCACATTCATTGTGAAATATTCATTTGCACAAAGAGCCATTTGGTTAGTATAATTATATTCATATAACTATTGTGAATGAAGTGTACGGGATGATTGGGATCAAGTCAATTAAAATGAAACTGATAGCCTATATATATATATATATTGTCCTACATCATCGTATCAGTTTCTTTGTCCTTTCTGACCATCAATGGGCTTCTCCTGACTTTGTGACCTGTCTTCCTTTGAGCTGCTCCCACTGTCTTTAGCGATATCATCTTTATTTTCTTCAACTTCATTCTTTGCTGTCTCACTGACAATCAACTCGTCATTCACTTCGCTCTTTTGAATTTCAGTTTTGTCGCTTGTTGCCTCAAAACTGGCCTTATCAAAAACTCCATGCTCGTCTAAATGATCTAGTAGAGTGCACACAAAAGCTCCCTCCACTGTTAGAGTATAGCTACAGGTAGCGGGCTCCTCGAGGTATAGTGATATCTGACTTGACTTGGCCGTCTTGACACACCTATTAGGGAGTGGTGTGTGTAAGTGTGTGGTTTTAATGAGGTGTGCAAGCAAACAAACATAACACTAAAGTCTATCTTAGCAATGAGCGATAATAGATGGATATTTCGACCATACAGCGCAATACATAGCAAAATGTATTTAGTGGCGCTTCTTAATTCAGATGAATATTGTATGCGACAGTGACTGACTGACTCTCACTTGTATTTGACTTGACACTGACGTGGTGTTCCAATGACATCACACGAATCCCCTCCTCTATATAAGTGAACCACCTGGCTGTGTGGTGTGTGTGCGTGTGCGTATGAGTTCACAAGTCAGAATCATACCTCAATGTACGCTTTTACACACTGATGTCAGGAATTGGAATTGTCAACAGATACTGTTGTATTAATAATTGTGACGCTATAATATAGAGACAATCCTTTCTACTTACACTTTAGAAAGCTTCTTGCTCCCTGTCTTTTTGAACCACTTCTGGTGAGCGTCTTTGTCCCAGAGCCCCAACATCACCTCCGTCCTCTCCCCCGTCTGCTCTATGTGCAACTGTTTCACATGCTGTCCGTAACACACCTCGTGAAGCCACCAACCAGCACCCTGTGAGAGTGAGAGCAAGCACTTTAAATGGCTAAAAAGTTGTTGTGTTTACAAATGAAGTGAAACATAATTGTTACAAATAATTATTACCGAAAGTGCATGACTGTACACTGTGCCCTCGGTAGAGAATTGTTTAAAACCATTGCACTAGAAAATAATATGCCCCTAAAACTAATTTCTAGAATACTAGAATACACGCTTTAGGTTTTAATTAACACACCCCTCTGAGACACATCTCTCCATTAAGAATGCTGATGATGTATCCCTTGTCCAGCTCGAACACCTTTGAACTTCCAACCCTCTTTACGGATTTTCCCTTTTGGTTGGCCTTTGACTCTGATTGTGCCAATCCCTCACTGACCTCTGACCCCAAAGGATCTGTTGTAGTGGCTTTTCTACTGGTGTCCTTAAAGCCGGCAGACAACATTTCATGTTCAAATAGTGCCTTAGGGCGTCTTGGAGAGTTTTCTTGTGGGAAGCATTTGATTGGTTGTATGATGCTCTCACGCAGACGATAGCGAGAGTTTTGACAGAGTTGTGGAGTAGAGACTAGAGCGTCGTACATGCATGAAGTAGACTCATCCACACGGAGCAGCTGGGGGAGGAAAAGAGATGATCTATAATTGTAAAGGGAGCGAGCATTACAAATCAGTGACATAATATCATTAGCTATAGGGATACTGTACACGCATTATTGTAAGCAATATAGGGAGGGGGCACTGGACAGGTCGCATTTTAGCTTGATATTTATCAACAAGCACAGCCAAGACAAACATGCATGCACAATCAAGTGCAGTGTATTATCGATGTCAGTGCACATTAATTTATCAAAAATTGAGCCATGCAGACAACAACCCTTACCCACACCCATGCACTTGTTTGATACTTAATCTCACTCACCGAGCCATACTTGTAAGCTTCTTGGTCGCAGATATAACGAATGACCACGCCTCTAGGTTTGCCATCCTTGATATCACAGGGGGTTCCCCCTCCCATCTCCACAGAGTAGTACGGGTACTCCCGTCCATGCACCGGCCAGACGGGAATCTGTGCACACGTGTGTGAGGAAAAGTGAGGGTTTCAGTTATCAAGTGATCCCATTGACATCCAATACATAATAATTATTGTAAGTACATTTTCAAAGAAGAATAACTGATCTTATATAGAACTCGATATCAACCTCATTGTGAAGGTAAATTAAATGCAGCCGAAAAAATATGTATACATGTACATTCACCTTAGCTTCGTCTTGGGATGACGGGGTCTGAGTGGGTGTGTCAGTGAGGTCATCTCCTAGTAGGTACTCGTCAATTTTGACCTATACAGTTAAAAACAGCACTTTACATAACACTTTACATAATAAGCCTTGGGTTATGACATTGGTAGTATTACGTGTCCAATGCAAATACCGTATAGCGGGTATAAACTTTCGCAGAATGACCGTTTATAGAAAGGTTTTCGCGGAAAGCAGCCTTTTTGCAGCATGCATGAATGTGATATTAAATTCGTGGGTATAAATGTTCGCGGTACATGCTGAATCAGCGAAAACCACGAACATTTACATCTAAATACACCTGCTATACTGTTCCACATTATTTAATGTAAACAGTCATATTAAATCAGAACAAACAATGGACATATAATTATTATAATTATAGTAAAGAGGACAATGTATTAAAAATGAGGAATTGATTCTAGTGATTACATCACAGTACGTTGAAATTCTTTGACTAATTTACTGAGTTCTGTGACACTCTCGAGCACGCCCTCTCCGCTCAGAGCACTGGTCCCGTGGACGTACCACTTCCTGTCTCGTACCTGGTTCAATCCTAGCTTCTCAGCCACGTCACTTGTGGAGCATGCGTTGGGCATGTCTTGCTTGTTGGCCATGATCACCACTGGAACACCAGCCATCTCATCACTATCCAGAATCCATTCAAGCTCTTCCTTTGCTTCACCAAATCGAGATTTATCGACTGAATCAACCACGAATACTAGTCCCCCTGTGCCAACGAAATAATGTTTCCAGAGCTTTCGAATAACTTTTTGGCCACCTATGTCCCAGACTGTAAAGCTGACATTGTTTCCATGCTTGACTGTTTCTACGTTAAAACCAAGAGTGGGGATGGTGCTGACGACTTCGTTGACTTTGAGCTTGTACAGCACTGTGGTCTTGCCAGCTGCATCCAGGCCCAGCATCAGGATCTTGGCTTGGGTATTGAAAAATCCACTATACAAGACAGTTTTAAGAGCTCCATTTAGTGCCTCTAGTATGTTTCCCATTGTTTAGTTTTCAGGTTGATGTAATTCTTCTGCTTGCTGACACACTTAGCCATGGTTTTATCTGCTCCAGGACACTAGGGATATTTGTTAATAGACGTAGACAGCTAGCTGGTTCTAAACACGAAGAGTAAGTAAACTTGGTACACGTGTACTGCGATATGTGACTAGACTACGTCACATAAAATTAGGAAATTAGGTCTATTTTTAGCAGTGACATGGGGAGTTTCCCCTCATTGAAAGCAAGGCGGTGCCACATGTACACATTTTACTCTTCAACTTTGACTATCATTTTGCCTTCGTGTGTGGATCTGCACTACCAGCTATGACTATGGCATCGCTCTTGGACCTAATAAAAAGAGCCTCACAATGTCAAATGCATAACAACAAGCAAAAGCACACAAAGCAAATAAAGAAACTTTGAGAGAACAACCGAAACAACTAGCTAACAAAGCAAATCATGGGAAACCTTTTAGGAGCCTTAAAGAACCTTTTCAGTGAATTTTCTGAGCGCCATGCCAAGATCCTGATGCTGGGCCTGGATGCAGCTGGCAAGACTACAGTACTATACAAGCTCAAACTAAACGAAGTCGTCAGCACCATCCCCACCATTGGCTTCAATGTAGAGACCGTCAAACCTGGCAAGAACGTCAGCTTCACAGTCTGGGATGTGGGCGGCCAAGACAAAATCAGACCACTATGGAGACACTACTTCAGTGGCACAGAAGGGCTGGTATTCGTGGTCGACTCAGCTGACAAGAGTCGATTCAGTGAATCAAAAGAAGAGCTTGACTGGATTCTGGAGAATGATGAGATGGCTGGTGTTCCAGTGGTGATCATGGCCAACAAGCAAGACATGCCCAATGCATGCTCCACCAGTGACGTGGCTGAGAAGCTGGGATTGAACCAGGTACGAGACAGGAAGTGGTACGTCCACGGGACCAGTGCTCTGACTGGAGAGGGTGTGCTTGAGAGTGTCACAGAACTCAGTAAACTAGTTAGAGAGTTTCAGAAAAAATACTAAACTTTTAGCTATATCAGTAATTTTATTTGTTTCCCTTTCTGTTTCTCATTCATGCACTGACTATACTAATTATGGCAACATTGAAGAAAATATACATTCATTGTACATGTACAATAGACTACACGGATAAAAAGTTGTTACAGTTAGACAGTGTACCAATGGAAAAGTGGCCAAAATTGTCAGTTTAGAATGCATTATCCATGCTCTACAAACAATGAACCATATACTGTACCAGGAGTACATAATGTACTCCTGACTGTACATACACTGTATAAGTGAGCCATGCTACAGCTACAGATCGACTACCCAGTTATGCGATAGAGGCAGCAATAGGCTGCCAATGCATACTAATAAATGCCAATGTCATAAGTGGGCTTGAATTATGACTCAATACAGTGACTGATTGTTAGTTCACAGCTATGTACTTATACTTACCTGGCCATCTTCAAGCT
Source organism: Halichondria panicea (assembly GCF_963675165.1). NCBI lineage: Eukaryota > Metazoa > Porifera > Demospongiae > Suberitida > Halichondriidae > Halichondria > Halichondria panicea. Next base: position 5,796,129 of record NC_087385.1, on the reverse strand, counting down.
TTTCTTCATGGTATTGTCTTAGGTAGTCTCCATGGCAAAGCTCGTAGTTCCAATACCCCATCAGCTGTTAAGATTTAGTGTACTGCTTACTATAATTATAGAAGAGCAATACACTCACCAATCGTGTACACTGGTGTTGCAGTGGGCGCAACAGATACTCGGGTGTCAGCTCTGGTGCCTCTTCATCTGATTTAGCCTGCAGTGTACAAGCCCCAGATTAGGATTATCGACTCTTGAAACAGGCCAAACACAAGGGGGGAAATCCTCATAATTACAACCAATACAGGGGAAAACACCTAATATGCAATCAAAATGCACTTGGTCATTGTCAACAAAGAACAAAGCATTATTAAATCAACGCACATTCTAAGTTTCGAATACCAAAATTAAGCAAGACGTCGGCTAGAGTTTGTAAACTACAAGCTACAAGGCAGACCAAAGTACCATTCAACGATATTATTGTAGTACCGTATATCTTCTAATTTATCGGACAGCAAAAAATAATTATTTTGGAAATTGTCCGGGTATAATTGGAACAGATTTTTATAGAGCATGCAAAGTGTCCGGAATAATTAGAACAAGCAAGCAGCTGCATGCGAGCTAGCTAAGTTTAATAGAACAAGGTACGACTGAATAGTTGCAATAGCTATCTAAAACTAGCTCTCAAAGCTATCTAACTGCAGCACTCTAAGTCTTACTTGCCGTCTATGAATGAAACTCAACTTTTCAAGGGTATTGTCCGGATATTTAGAACAAATGTAATATTAAAGCACTGGATTGTCCGTTGTATTAGAACAATGAAAATTGCCCAAAAGAGTGTCCGGGTAATTAGAAGTGTCCGATAAATTAGAAGATATACGGTAACTCTCTTAGCCGAGACTGGTTAAGCCATTTTATACCTCATTGCTTCCGTCCACAGCAGAGCTTGGCAGGAGACACTTATACTCCTCATTACTAGCAGTCTTGATCATCATAACCTCCTCTGTCCACTGACCCTCCTCTAATAGCATATTGGGTAGCAGCTGAGTCGGTTCATCATCGCTCTTGGGGTCTGTGGCTACCGGCAGCTCATCTCTGGTCATCCATGCTATCTCATACTGTGTTCCCCCATCCAGTGCAAAGGATGCATCTTGTGCTAGTGTGATCTTGTGCAGAGAGTTGCACATGAACAGGTAAACCAGAAATTCCCTCAGCTTCATCTCTAGCTCTAGCTCTCAGATCGGATCTTGGAAAAGTTCAAAGGTCAGTTTATTATGCATGCTTAGATCTACTCTAATAGATCTAATTATGGATAAGCATAACAAACAGATGGGCGTGGCCCGTTTATAAGTCAAGAAATTTGAAGATCAAGTGATAATTATATATTTTTGAGTGTACAGCAAGTAAGACTAGGGAATGGCAGAGCGTCAGAACAGAGCTGGAATGGGGCAAGTGTTTAGAAGAGCTTGGAGAGCTCGTTGGCAGCGAGTGCGTGCAGGAACGCCTCCTCCCATTCTCCAGAAAGACTCTAATTACACAAGGAAACTGTTTTGGAGTCAGTATCCAGACAGTGGATTTCCTCCTCGAGTGAACCATGCTGTAGCTGCTCACATGTGAGTGGCGAGCACATAGATGGGCTAGTGGTGGTGGTCATGAGCTGATACTCAACAATACACACATCTAGACGGAACTAGGCCCGGCGGATGATGTTGGAAACACGGCACCGGATGTTGGGAACGTCCTATATACTTGTTACTTTACCTAACCTGAACCCCTTCTTGCCACGCCTACAAAACATTTCAGTGGCGCATAAATGAAACAAATATAATTTCAGTTTAGCGCTGAGTGGCCCTTAGCATAAGCTTCGATTTTGAATTACCTGGTGCTGGACTTAGCGCTTCTACAATGTACTAGGGTGACGCTGTGATTGATGGTACTACGTACAAGTACGGAATTACACTTCCAGCTCGGACTGAACGCAATTTTTAAGGTCATAAAAGATGCATCACTTTAAGCTTTTTGGGGGCGCTGTAATTACATAAAATACAGTGAATTGCGCAAGATTTTGCTCAAAACCTACTTGTACATTAAAATAACAACAAGTATACTTTTGAATTGACTATTTTAATGTACAAGTATCTTATACATGTACCCACTAAAATCACTGCATTGCCTCTCGTAGTTAGACTCCAGATAACCCTTATTTGTGTTCCATGTGCAGGAACGAATATAGAGAGTGGTATGTGTTCTCGTTTGGTGGTTACCATGCCGATGATGACCAGCGTACAGTACGACAGGCAGACTCCCTGGGAGGTCCAGTATTTAGTAGTCAACCCATCGACGTGCAATGCTGTGACTGTGGTTAGGGCTGTCTGTGTACAGTACAAGTTGTCATTCACTATATATTATATCCATGCAATTGATTTTTTGTGTGTCTATTTACAAACTGTCTAGTAATTTTCATTCTTGATGGTACATGTACATGCATTCTCATGGGGATCCTACCAAAGCTAAACAATGCAAACTGTCCCCTGTGTCAACAGCAATACATTTACTTTACCCCCCCCCCCCCAGATTCTCGCACTTGGAGCCACCTTGCCCCACCCTCTGAGGCCAAGTACTTCGACCTTGGACCATATACTCGCTGCAAAGTGCCGAGTCGGCGATACGGTCACACAATGTGTGAGTACCAGGGACGTGTGTACATGTACGGAGGGAGGAACGATGAGGACGGGTCATTTGCTGTAGTGGAGTGCTATGACATCAGTGAGTGGTGTGAGACAGTGAAAAAGATACGTATACAGTATATACATAATTATTATGTCATTATGATGCTAAAAGTAGGAAAGAAGAGTGTGTAGTGCATTTTGATGTACATGTACTAACCCAAGTACCTGACAAAGCTTTAAATTTAAGGATTTTACGCACTAGATTGGTCTCTTATGTGTGATTTTGTGTAATTTTGCTTAATTTTATCGATTTGCAGAACACAATGTGTGGTTGTCTATTCGTCAAGATGGAGAGAAACCGTTGTCTAGGGATGGGCATGCCTGCACTGCCGTGGGCCCAGAGATGCTCATACATGGAGGATTCTCGGCCAATGTGAGTGCTGCACTCTACTAGTGTCGTTCTTACACAATGTATATCCTACAATGCATTAATGATGTATGACTTGTGTTATTTCAGTGCTGTAGTAGTATTCTACATTGTAGACTGTAGTTGTAGTTCTAAACTGTACAGTACAGTATTGCTGAACGCATGCCAGCACAGACAAAGGTACATTATAGTCAGCTTACACTGTATCTTACCCCCCTTAGGAGCTCCAATTCAGCCCGGACACGTACGCATTCAACATGTCCTCCCACACGTGGCGTAAGCTGAAGTGCACGGGAGTGGCTGTGCCCGAGAGAGACTTTCACACCGCCACGGCTACCAAGGACGGGAAGAAGATGGTTGTCTACGGGGGAAGAAGTGAGTATGTACGTATAGTGTAGAGGAGTGTACAGGAGTGTACATAATTACACAGCTGTAACTACATGATTGTGCATGTATTGTTGGCATGTATTTACGTTGTATTTACACACAAATTAGTTGTCTGTGTACAAGGACCAGATCAGGACATGACGTCCCTTTATCATGTCCTTACATGAGTACAGTGTACATATGTGTACGTCTGCTGACTATCTGTATCACTCTCCCATCAGGTGACAAGTTTCATCCGTACTTCACTGCAAATGATGAGTATGACAGCAAATTCTACTGTCTTGACCTTGGTACGTAAAGTCTTGTACAAGTGTATGTTGAGTGTATGCAGGCACAAAGACATTCATGGACACATGTCTGCGTACATTCACAATTACATTATTTGTCTCTGCTTAAGACTCCTTAGTAAGTGGTTCTTCTCACTCAGAGCCCATGTGTACACTGTCTCGGATGGTTTTTACATCGTGCATTTGTCCAACCCATCAACATGCTCTCACCCCCCCCCCCCCCCCCCAATGCATACACTGTACACGTAGCCACACTCATTTGGTCGGAGAAGGAGGTGACTGGCTATTGCCCTGAGGGCAGACGCAGTCACTGTGCCATCACCTACGGATCGTCTGTCCTCTATTATGGAGGCTACAATGCTGTCTACAAGCAGCACTTTGGGGACTTGTTTCTTCTTGATACTGGTGGGCGTGTGAGAGAGTCTTGTATGAGAATGTGTTTATCTATATCTCTATTTTGTAGCCCCCCCCCCCCCCCTATAATTAACGTATCTTTGTTGAGTACATTAAATTGCAATGGGTTTGGATGGTCCAATTTCAACCGTTTAATGATTTTTTGGTAGCTCGAAGTGAGTTCTTTCAGATGGTATATAGTAATTTTCGAGGCCTTTAGGGAAAAACGAAATGGAGTTTGAAATAATTTATTTAGTTGAAAATATCATCTGAAAGAGCTCTTTTTAAGCTCAAGGATGAGCAGTACGCAAATTATTGTCGTTCAAAGAGTTGTATCCAACCACAAACTGTATGCTGTAGTAGCCCCCCGTTGTCTTCTATACATGTATGCTGTAGCCCCCCGTTGTCTTCTATAATAATTATGTATGTTGAATAAGTATGGTACAGTATATATAGTACAGTTGTATGCTGCCATTTAGAAAGCACTTAAAATTGAGAACACACTACGTAGTTAATTGTTTTACCTGTAAAATGTACTTCTACAGTATATAGTCTATTGTTCTATTGAGCATATTCAGCGCTTTTCTTTAAATCAGTGTTATTTTAGTCACCCTAAACCTCAGAACGTCATTCAGTACATACTGTGTCCTTCTCTCTGCATTCCAGTAGACATCTTCCTTTGGAATAAACTTGAAATCACGACCAATCTCAGTATTGTAGCTCCCATCATGATAGAAGCATGCAATTTCCCTCACATGATGGTTGTAGTCGCTATACTGGTTGAGTAGCTCGAGGGTAACACTGAATTTTGCCGGGAATTTCAAATTGTCGTTATTTTCTCCTTCTAAGGACTGAACGGTAATGGAAATGTGTGTGTTGACACCCACTCCTTTTCCGTTGGCCCAGAGGTCAATTCTGAACTTGTATCCCCCAGGGTGTGTGTACATGGGCTCTCCAATTCGTGCCGCGTGTGCTGCCTTAACAGCTTCGTAGTTTGGGAGTGATAACTCGATTGGAAGATTTTCTTGTGTTGAGATCATCGTAGGTTCTGTAAATTGTTGGAAGTTTTGTCCAACTTCTAGTGCTCTAACTCTTGCTCTTATATCGACTTTGTACTCATCTTTTTCAAGTGGTTTACGAAAGGATGCACTCGGTACTACTCCCCCTACATGATGCTCTGTTCTTGCTTTGTAGCTCCCTTGATAGCTGAGAGGATACGGCTTTGTTGTTGTCTGAGCATGCTCTCTACTGTAGTTTCCTGCTGATGACTCCCTACGTGTCTGAGCATAGGTATTTTCTTGCTGATAGCCAACATCTTGATCTTCGTAGCCTTGCTGTGCATACTGGTCTTGATATTGGTATCCTTGTGGCTCGTATTGCTCGGAGTGTCCGTAAGATGCTCTTTGTTCTGCACTGTACGCCTCGTGGTCGGTGTCGGTAGTCTGGTCATAGTATTGATCCTCATCTGTGTACCCTCCCTCATAGCTCTCATCAAAACTGCCTTCATCGTAGTACTCTGAGTAATTAAAAGAGGAATGACTGTGTATTCAATTGTATAATTATGTGTACTCATAGTGTTTGATCATGCGCAAGCATAGAGTTTCATTTATGTAATGGATAGCACTGAACGGTATAGTATTATATTATAGTAGTATGTAAAAAAGTATTGTACCCCTACGTTTATGTTGTCAATTTACCTTCGCCTTCATCTACTTCCGCTGTTTCTTGGAGGAACTCTTCCAGTTTATCAAACTTCCTCACCACTGATCCAAAACGAACCAGTTTCGAGTTTCTTCGATTGCTGTTCTGTCGCTGCAGTGATGACTTGGGAGGGTGTGTCTTCATCACTTCTCTTGCTTGTTTCCAATAATCAGTATCTTCTTCTGAAAAATCGAAACTGTCAGTAGATGGTACATCACGTCGTATGTGGATGCTTCTTTTTCTTGGTGGGTAGTACTCAGGTTTCTCAGTCATATGACCGCCACTGTTTGTCGTGTGATCTCCTGTGTACGCTGTTGGTGAAGTCGGGTGTGGTTCTGTGTGTATGGAGGGAGGCATAGTCTTTAGTGTGATAAATGTAGTGCAATTGTTGTGGTATATTGATGTCAAATTTATTGATAGTGTGAGTGTACAGGAATACAGTAAGTAAATGTAAAGTATCCGCAAAGTATCCGAATAATATTTTAATCACTCTCTGGTTGATCTCCTTTTGTATCCTGTACTTTCTCTGTAGGAACTTGGATTAGCTCGAGCTTGGCGCTTTTTTGCTCTCCGTAGTCTATGAGAGTGAAGAAAAGTTTTAAGCTTAATGGCCTATGACTCTAAACAGACTCTAATTTCTTACCTATCTTGTCATTCTTGTCCAAATTATAGCAGCTTTTGAAGATATCTTTAAAGCAAGCAGTGATCTTTTCACCGAATGACTGGTCTGCTGCTTTACTATCCGTCATTGCTGATATCAGTATAACAATGCTCTCAACTTTGAAAATGTCTATTGCTTGTAGTCAATGTTGTTACTTTACAGTAGTGAAATGCTCTAAGCACCGTGAAAAAGCCTCGTAATACCTGAGTGCATACATTGTACGTGTGTTTACAGTGTGTATATGTTAGCAGTTCCTTTAGTTGAATCACCTGCTGTTATAACTCAGATTAGTAGGGCTTTCAAGCACTACCGGTGTGCAATAATAGCTCAGACAATAGTATCGGCAAACATGATAATGTGAGAAAATAATTATAGTCTCATAATAATAATTTTTTCATGGCATGATTGTTGTCAGTATAGAAGTGAACGTTAATACATTATTAATAATAATTAATGACAAGCATTGTTTTGCTAGGATGAGTTTAGAGAACTTTCATGTCTGCTTTTTTGGCCCCCGTCTTTCCTTCTCGCTCTCAGTCACTTTATGCATTCTCTCTGGAATTGGTGGTATCTCCTCATAGTCATCGCTGTCATCGTCATCGTCACACGTGGGAACAGCATCATAGATCACCTCCTCTTGCTCAATCGGCTGTGGACTATTTAACTCTTCCAGGTGTTTAGCTTTCTGTAATCCTAACTCTTGCTCAGCTAGCTCTTTCTTTTCCTGTTCTTCCTCTTCTGTTTGTGTGTGCATGTGTATGGTTGTACGTGTACATTTCTCGGTAGACTTATGTGTGTGTGTGCATGTGTGTGTGCATGTATGGTTGCATGTACTTGTACATTTCTTGGTACAGTGTATATGGCTTGCTTAATGGAAGTCAGGCATTGAATACCGGGGTTCCTAGTGGGCTATTTTTGGTAAGCAGAACTGGCGATGTGGAATGAACCAATTTAGATTTAATGTGTGTGTGTGTGCATGTGTGTGTACATGTGCACAGCTGCTCAATGTTCCGGTTAACTATGCATGTAATTAGTCTCATGTTACAAGAAATATAGAGTACATTAATGATTAGCTTACTAGTAACTTTCTCCTTATTGTGACGATAGCAATTTGCACAGTACTGCTCAAACCATGTAGATAGTCTCTGCGAAAGCTTGCGACCTTCAGATTCTTCACTTTTGACAGCCTGTTCTTTCTGTGATTGAAAGGCCATTGCTCTAGCTTGTCTTTCAACATTTAAACTTATCTGCTCTGTATATCAGTGGGCGTGTTAGACATACACTATGCGGGGGCTTATACTCTTGATGATAGGTCAGGAAATGTCGTACATATAAATAGCCAGTAAAATTAATGTTTGTATGCAAGGTCTGTATATACATGATAACATTCCTGTATAGGATATTGTGTCAATTTTTTCAAAGCTGAATGGAGGTATTGCCTTCAGATAGGATGAAGTCATTGTAATCGTACACTATAGTTTAGCATCCATTATTATAAGCTCTATCTAAAATAGTCAATGTTTCTGTTTATATAATTATGTATCACTCGTTCCATCTTCTACTTCTTACTTCCTGGATTTGCAGTCTCGATTTGGATCTTCGTTATCCTGAACCAGAGCGTGTCGTTCTTGAGATAGATTGCTGCATTTTCCTCAAGCTGTTGATGGCTTATGAACTGGAAATCAGACCCAAGGGTTTCACCATTATTGCTCCGGGTATAAGTGAAATGCACTTGCTTCTCATAGCTCTCTTTCTTGTTCTGCTGGTTCAAAATCTGCAGCGTCACAGACATGTTGTTCACCGGGTAGGATAAGTTGGCATCATACTCTCCCAGTTGACTCAAACCTTGTATCGACACATGAGAACCCAATCCAGTCCTAGAACCAACTACCAGCACCTTAATCACAAACTTGTAACCACCTGGCTTGGAGTAAATTGGAGGTGTTATATATTCCGCCCTGTCTCTCTTGAGCCTGCTATACTCGGGAACCAAGAATTCGTACTGTTGGACCATGTCACTGACATTCTGGATTGCCAGGGAGCGTTTCTCCAGGTCAAGTTGGAGCTGCTGGATTTGTCCGTCGTAGCTTTGCTGTTGATCGTACAATTGCTGCTCATATGCTTCTTTTTGGATTGTTATTTGCTCAAGGTAGTTTTCTTTGTCAGCCTTTGAGTTCTCCCTAATCAGTTCGAGTTGTTCTTCGAGCTCTTCCTTCTCTTGTTGTATCTCGGCCTCTTTATCCTCGGGATCTGTTGAATTTGAGTAATTAGTCCAGTATACAAATATAGTTATTATTGGGTAGTGCATTGGTATTAGGCATTTTATATAAGCTTTGTTATAGTATTTTTGTATTCAATGTGGTACGTAGCTTTTCTTTACTTATATAATTGGCTATGTATACCTTGTTCGTTTCTTTTCTTATCCCTGGCTTTAAAGCTCTCTACTACCTTATTCCAGAAACACATGCCAAGAGCTTTTTTGCACTCCTCTTTACAGCGTTCCTTGTGGGTGAGAGGACTGTCTCCAGAGTCCTTGTCTTCTGTAGTGTCTGCCATTTTGCAAGAACGTGATATAGCGTAGAGATGATAGATTGTCAAATGCCTGCTGCTTCAGTGGATCAGCTGGTTCTTTGTTTAATAGGTGCTAGATAATTTGTTCTCTTGTGACTGCCAATTTGAACTACATAGGTTGCTGCATGAACTATAATTTACAATGTTCATGCATAATTGTTTGGGTTGACTGAAGGTAGTTGTAGGAAATAGACACACCCATAAAATGCATGCAGGAAATTACATTTCTGTGGGAAGCGTTGGCCCTTAGCATAGTCTTGTATACCTATTTCTGTGGGAAGCGTTGGCCCTTAGCATAGTCTTGTATACCTATTTCTGTGGGAAGCGTTGGCCCTTAGCGTGGTCCTGTACCTATTCTGTGGGAAACATTGGCCCTTGCATGGTCATTGGGTCAAACCACTGTACCACTCCAACACCTATACAGCTGTAAAACTGCAAGGGGCATATACCCATGCATGCTAACTATCCTTTTATGTACGTTTTAGATGCAGGCTGGTCATCTAATTTTCGTGTATATACTCTCATTTTTAGGACTGTTCAGTTCAAAGCAATTTCTCTCAGGGCTATATGTGCATGGCTAATGAATTGCACTCAATATGATACTAGAATATGTATAAAAACCCTCTAGTATATCACATCTCACATTTCTAATCGAATACACATGTTAGTGAGTAGACGTTGCTAAATACTGTTATGCATTCTTTGTCAGTGCCTTAATTGCTATACATGCATGACTTGGATTGTTTGTACTTCTAATATCATGCATATAATTATTTGATGTACCTGATCTGCACCAGCAATACTCACTCCGGTGCAACATTGCTGGCCCACACAAACTGTTTAATCACGTGTACATGTATAGCTTATTGAGATGAGCAATACACAATTAAAACATTAATTTGTTTTCACTAGCTTACTTCTTACTTGTGAACACAACTCTCATTATTCGAAAGTCAATCTTGTCATTGTTTAAATACTGTGTCTGTTTTTCTTCATTCCAAGACAATTGCTTAAGCAAGATGAATTCAAATTCTCCACCTATCTCTATTGAAGGTACAGGCTTCTCATACACACACTCAAGTTCTCTTGTGAAATGGCCGCTTCTTTCTGCATAGCTGTTCATAATTCTAATTGTTAGGGTGAAAGTGGCCGGAAATTGTAAAATACTATCATAATCTCCTTTTAGGGAGACTATGTTCACGCTCAGATGTGTTCCTTCAGCCATTCCTTCACCTCCGGGGGACACTTCAACCATGAATCGATATCCCCCAGAGTGTGTGTAGATTGGGGGGCTCCTGAAAGTCGCCTTACGGTGTCTGAGAGATCTGGCTTGAGGGACTTCGAAATCAAACGGCATGAATCCTCCGTTAGCAAACTTGTCTTTTACACTAAGTCGAACATTCTCCGCCATCTCTTCTACTTCAGATATCTTTGCTTTGAGATGTTGCTCGGAAAGCTAATGAAAACATTTCTGTAAGTGGCTTTGCTTTTGTATAATTGCACATGTATACTTGTGCCACATTACTTGTTGTGCAATTAGTAAGTTAAAGTAGCGATGTTTGTGTACCTGTAGTTTGATCTCCATTGCTCCCCAGTCGGTTTCCCCCTCGTAATAGCTGCCCTCCCCCATCTCTTCATCACCCTCATACTCGTCTACTGTCTTGAAGAATGCGGTGCCAAACAGAGCAGTCATTCTATCCTCCAACGATCTGGGAAATTGATGTAAAGTCACAATAAATAATTATAGTTTAGGAGCTCAATAAAAACGTATTGCTGTGTCTAGTCTATATTACTAGCAGATATGAAGTGTACACTACCTGTGACATAGCTTAAAATTGTTGGTATATGCATGCGCAAAACATTTGATAGGTGGAATTTGTGATTTTGGTGTACAGATTAGCATAGCGTTGAGTGCATGTGTACATGTGTACACAACCTCAAATGTGCCGGTAACTCTTCAATTATTGAGTCCATAGTACTCTGTGTTGTTAGTCTGCCTCGGGTACTGGCAGTTTCTGGAAAAGGAGGAGGATGAGTATAGATAGTAGCAGTGCAGGGCTTTGTTGTCAAATTGCACCCATGCAAGTTATGAATTCTACTAGAAAACCGCTTTGCATAGAATTAAGTGTTCTTTGATAAATCATCTTAGAGAAACCAGTAAGTTCTATACGTGTAAGTGCCATTACCTGGCAATGGTGATGCAGATAAAGGGATGGGCGGTAATTTATCCTCTTCCTCACTCGCTGCCATCACTGGCTGCCATGTCACTGTCTTAGAGTTCCTTCTGACTGGGCTGTTAGCTTGACTCTGGGCACTTTCCGAGTGGTCTGTCAGGTGACTCTCATGTGATTCCCTTCGTTCTGTAACCGAGGGTGGAATATCTCCCGGGTCTGTATTTGCGGTGAATAATATAGCAATAACATTGTATTAGCAGGGTACAAGGTACAATGCATTAATTCATTGTATTTTATCCTAATTGCAGTTTATAGTTACGTAACAGCTGCTTAATATCAATTTTACACTCTTAATTAGTGCTGAAATTCACCTGTGGAGTCAGTTTTGCGAAGCGTATAACAGTAGCATAGAGAGGTCTTGCACCAATGCTGTAGCTTCTTTGATAATTTCCACTTAGCCTTCTCTGGGCTGGCCATCTTCACTGTACATCAGTAGATTGTTGGATAGGTTGCTAAAACTCTGATAATATTAGTAATTGCATAAAACCCACAAGGATTTGCATTCAGTTGAACTATCTAGTGTCTACAGTATAGATCATTGATATATTCACTGTACTAATGCTCGCTTAAACTGCCTGTCTTCTAATATAGTACAGGAGAACTGAAACTCTGCTAGCTAGGTACATACTTGCCTGGCCCTGATAGGATATGTATTGAAGCCATGCATGCACTGTCCCACAAAAAAAGGTGTGGCACTTGGCTGCCTGTTTTTTACCAAAATGTATAAAATATGAGCCCCATGCCACCATTTTTGCAAGGCAATTCACTGTTAAACTTCTCAACTGCTCAATATGAGTGTGTAAGTGTCTTTTATCAATGTGTATACCTCCAGTAGCGGTTGCATGGACACACCGTTGTGAGCATGGTCCTCGTTACTACAAGTAGTAACATAAGTAAATGTAATGGTAATTGTGTCACATATTTATATAGTACTTTATACTTTTTTGGCAGATACGTGGCATATACAAGAGCTCCGTCCATTTGGTGATGGTCCTGCCCCTCGAAGACGAGTGGGATGTGCATTGATTGGAACAGAGGTGCTCGTGTGCGGAGGAACGAGCCCTGTTAAAATACTCAAGGATGGTAAAGAGATGGAGATTCTTCATGACAACAACGAAATGTACATTCTGCAGCTTTGTAAGTTATTATTGTTTGTAAGTTAATATTGTTGGTGTGTACCTACATGTACATCTACAAAAATCCCTGTCTCTTCTCATGACCATAAGACCAAAGTATGACCTCGTTAAACACCACATCATTTGACAGGTCTCTTTCTAAGCTTTCAGAAAAATCATAAAACGTTGAGAATGGATCAATGGTACTAAAGTTATGGCTGTTGAAAGTTTTTCAAATACCTCCCTCTGCATGTTGAATCAAAGAACATGTACTATCTTTAGTATGGTTCAGGGAATCTTTCAGCTGGCATAACTTGAATTCCGTAGATCCAATTTCTGATTTTCTGAAAGCTTAGAAAGCGATCTTTCAAATGGTGTCATCAAAAGTTTATATTTGAGCGATAAAACTATTTGCCAATTTGGCCACATCATGGATAATAGCCCATGGTCCAAGGCCGAAAAATGACAAATTATGGCCCTGATGAAATTTTGGATTGAAACGCATAATTTGAAAAATCTCTTTCTAAGCTTTCAGAAAATCAGAAAAATGTTTACATTGGATCAACGGTACTTAAGTTACTGGCTGTTGAACCCCCCCCCCCCCCCTCCCCGGTTTAATCAATGGTTCAGGGACTGTTTCAGCTGCCATAACTTGGATTCCATGAATCGAATTTCAATGATTTTATGATTTTCTGAAAGCTTAGAAAAAGACCTTTCAAATGGGGTCATCAAAGTTTATATTTGAGCGCGATAAAACTATTTGCCAATTCAAAGTCGTATATGTATTAGCTAGGACTAGCAAATTTTGTATAGTCTTATGTGAAATCATGGTGATGTATATTATCTGCAGTACCATCCCTCGAGCAGTTGTGCCTGGAGGCAATTATTAAAAAGGACGTGTCGTTTGTCCATCTACCATTACACATGCAGAAGATAATGTGAGTGATCATTCCCCATAATCATAGCTAGTGCATGTGGTGTAGGGCATGCTCCTAATGAATTCTCTATATAGTTATTCAGAGTCACGTTCTTTACTTATATAAGTGTAGAGAGGTTGTCCCCTGTAGCAGCACTAGTATACCATAAGGACTTGATTCTGCTACTCCCTATGTAATGCACAGGTGTTTGCAAGTGCATGTGTAACTCATGGCAGTGTGAAACCTGAAAATTAAAAACTACGTTTTTTTCCCGCAGAGGAAAGATAGCCAACAAGCACATTGTGACAATCTCCTCACAGTCTGCTGAGAAGCTTCAAGCATAGACGACTCTGGTATATACCATACCCTTTACTTTTTAAATGTACAAACAGTCATTTCAACCATACTTTTCCTTTTTGTGATGATTTATTAAAAAGTACTGCAGTAAATGACACTTGTACCTTATAGCATGAAATTTTCGAGGGGCTTAAGCATGGCCTGGGAATGCTTTCGATAAGCAGCTAATCCCCCACAAAATTTATTCAACGTAGAAAATTTTGCGCTATAAATTACAAGGATGGGAATGTGTAGAATGTGTGGAATGTGATTACAGTTTTAGCAACCCTGCGTGCATGTGTACCGCGGCAGAGGAGGTCCGACATGCGTGCACGAATCACTACAAGTTCAGTGCATTGATGTCATTGCGGTCACGTGACAATGTACAGGCCAAATGCACTGAACTTGTAGTGATTCGTGCACACATGTCAGACCTCCTCTGGTACCGCGGTACCAAAACATGGGAGCGAGCTCATGAATCAGCTGCACCTTAAAAGGGAAGCATCAATATCATCTGACCACTTTTAGTATCTTGACCTTTTCTGGTTTTGACAATTAACATTCCAATGTATTGTTCTACAATGACCTCAATATCCACAAAGAAACAAGACACACGCCCAATCCTTAGTTGGGCGTGGCCCGATCCTCTCCCTCCCCGTCAGGAGACGGTCGAGCCACGCCCAACTACCCAATCCTACTGTACTTTTAAAGATCAGCTATCGGTAGCTAGCTACGTACGTATACATTACTATGGCCGAATCAACGAAAGGGAATAGTGACAAGTTCATCCTGGTAACTGGAGGGGCTGGTTATGTGGGAAGTCATACAGTATTGGAGCTTCTCCAAGCTGGGGACTATCAACCAGTCGTGGTGGACAATCTTGGCAACTCCTCCACTGAGAGCATTAGGAGGGTTGAGACTCTCACTGGAAAGAAAGTTGACGTTCACACATTCGATCTCTTAGATCGTGTGAAGCTCAAGGAACTTTTTATGAAATACAAATTTTACGCTGTTATTCATTTCGCTGGACTGAAAGCTGTCGGAGAATCAGTGCGTCTACCTTTGCGTTACTATCGTATTAACATTGAAATTGCTCTCAATCTGATCGAGACAATGGAAGAATTCGAAGTTCGAAACTTCATCTTTTCCTCATCAGCGACTGTGTACGGTGACCCTCAATACCTGCCCATTGACGAGAAGCACCCCACTGGTAACTGCTCCAATCCCTACGGCAAAACAAAATACTTTGTTGAAGAGATTCTCGCCGACTACCACAAATCGAACACAGATTGGAACATTGTCCTACTGCGCTACTTTAACCCTGTTGGAGCCCACAAGTCGGGCATGATCGGAGAAGACCCTCGAGGTGTTCCAAACAACCTCATGCCGTTTGTATCTCAAGTAGCTGTTGGCACCAGACCGGAACTACTAGTGTTTGGAAGCGACTATAACACACCTGATGGGACTGGCGTGCGAGACTACATCCATATCGTTGACCTTGCCCTAGGGCATGTGGCAACACTGAGACAGATCGACAGTAACTGTGGACTCAAGGTGTACAACCTCGGAACTGGGAAGGGAGTGTCAGTGATGGAACTAGCCGATGCCCTCGGGGAAACTGTGGGCAAGCCGATACCACGGAAGATTGTTGGACGAAGAGAGGGCGACATAGCAACATGCTATGCTGATCCAAGTCTGGCGGAGAGAGAGCTGCAATGGAAGGCCACTCGAGACTTGGCCCAAATGTGTGAGGATACCTGGAGATGGCAGAGCAACAACCCTCAAGGATACAACAGCAAAGAATAGTCTAACTGTTATGATTTTTAGGGTTTAGATATTTATTGAATAGCTGATTATCTGTATGTAGGATCGCTCCTGTCGATCGATCATAATTATATTTAATAGATTGTGGAATGACAATTTATATATCGTCAAGGGCGTATAAATATATCCTTTATACGCCCTTGATACATAATATATTATACCAACAATAACAATGGTTTCTTTTAATTTTACAAAGATCACATTTCACATGTTACACAAAAACAAGAATCAAAATGGTGGTGGTCAAGTACTTATAACACAATATTAAAACAAAAGAACAAAATATCTACACAAATAATTATATGCTCTGTTCCACAAAGCCAGAAACAGTATAATACAGTCATGTACATGTGATAAGCCAGTAGTTTCAAGTAAAGTGTTGAGTCAAAATAATAGTTTCATGTATTCGGAAAAGGAACAAGGTTTAAAAACACTGCGCAGGTGTTTAGTGGGCAGCTTGAGGAACGGGACTGTAGACAGGTGGTGGGTGGAGCTTAAAGTTGTCCAGTGTCTGTTGCAACTCCCCCGTGTCAAACTGTAGGGGGGGGGTAGCATATGTCACATGATAATACGGCACAAATATGACAAATTAAACCAATAGCCTCTATCCACATGGTGATAATTAACATACTCAGCACAACTGGTACACACTCGTTTGTTAGACATACTCACCTGTCTGAGTACTGTGAACGATTTCTCCATAGCCATGGCACACTTGTGACAGTAGACCAGGTACTCTCCCTTGTGACTGAGGACAAACAGCATGTTGAAGACCTCGTCCAGACAGTTGTTGCAACAGGGGGCAGTCTCATTTTCCATACGAGGGTGGGGGGTGAAGGGAATTGACGCTTCGGCCAGATGAGCTGCGAGTCTGTGGGTCTGTGCCAGAGAGCTCTCAAGCAGACTCCTACGCATGTGATGAGCCAAAATTATATGAGTATATGTACAAGCAGCATAATAATGTAAGTGTGTAACAATGTGCTGTACGTATGTATGTGTACCTCAGTTGCAGGTAGAGAGCTTCATCCACAATCTTGATTTTCCTGGCCAAGCTCCAAGAGAGATGGATCATTGGAACAATGCTGCGTACGTCTGCAGTACACAGAGCCATAACAACCAAGACAACAGTTATAGGGTGCAAATGTAACGTAAACAACAACTATAGAACGTACACCTAAAGAAGCACGCAGAGAAAGGAGGGGAGACTTACTGCGCATTTTGTTCCACATGTATCTCTCCCAGGCCATTCTGAACTGGTGAGCAGTGATGGGGCCGACATTCCACGCTATGTTGTTGCATACAGTCTGCAGGAGGGAGGAGAGAGAACCATCTTACTCACTCAGCAACCAGTAACAATGCATGTACAGTACATACACGTACGTATTGTGATCCAGTACAATATAAGGTACAACACTGAAACTACAATTAGGTATATAAAGGCGGCCAGTAATTGAGAACTAACTCACATTAGCTTGAACCCAGTGTACTGTTCCGGGGTTGAGCCAAACAATGTCCCCAGGCTGTTGAGTGAACCGGTAGACCGGAACCCTCATCTCCTCTAGCTCCTCCAAGATAGGCCACCATGACCCGGTGAGGAAGCACAACTTGTGTCTGGAGGAGGGGTTAAGTTAAGTGGTAATGATCGACTGCCAAGTTTGCTAATAATGTACTGTAGCCTGTAGTTACTTTAATTGGCAAAATTTCTGCTGATTTAGTTCATTTTAAACGTTGTAGTAATATTTTGTACTTATAATGACACCTAATGACTCACTTGTCACAGAGCTTGTGGAAGATGCCCCAGTACTTGTTGTGCACAGAGAACCACTCGCACCCTCCAGGGCCAATGTTGATGTTCACAGAGCAGAGATTGTGGTTCTCCTGGTGTCCGGGAGTACGTGAACCCGGGACCTTCATGTACAGCTGGGCGGAGTTCACACCGAGGATAGAGTAGCCAATGTGTGCGAGAAGGTTGGCCTCAGGGCAGTTAACCTGAAGTGCATGTGTGTGTGTGTGTGTGTGTGTGTGTGTGTGTGTGTGTGTGTGTGTGTGTGTGTGTGTGATGTGTGATGTGATATGTGTGTGTGATGTGTGCAGAGCTACAACGTAGTCATGAGTGATCATTTTGCAGTAAATTTGAACTCAAAGGGACCTGAACTTCCTGAAACTATAGTAATGAGGAGGTGTGCAATGAGCAAGGTCTTGGGGTCAAAACTGAATACACTACATACTATCAAAGGTAAACCTATCAAAACCACCTGAAACCTTATACATTGTACAGTGTAAAGGTGGGTGAGTGAATGTCAGTTACCCTGAGGAACTTTGGCAGTTTCTCAAACCACCTGAAATCTTATACATTGTACAGTGTAAAGGTGGGTGAGTGAATGTCAGTTACCCTGAGGAACTTTGGCAGTTTCTCAAGCTCCTCCAGCTGCCTACCCCACTTTTCCCAGTCAGACAGGTCCACGTTGGTGCCAAAACGAATCAACTTCTTGTTGGAAGACTTGAATTCACCACTACTTGACTTCTGGAGAGACACAATCAAGGCTTTAAATATTTGCAATTGACAGTCAACACAAAAGTTGTTTTTCACACAGTGAGATCTATACTCTACAGTGCTGAAATGCATAAAGTGTCATGCTATTGCGAATGCTATGCGCAACATGCACACACTAGATAGGAACATAATTATAAGACACCTTTTTCTGCAGCATTTGCTTTTGGTACTTGGCGTACTCCTTGACGGTTGTGTAGGTCCGCTGACTCTCGTATCTCCACACCTGCTTATGCCCGTTGAGCTCAGTGTTCTCATCAGCTGCTTGTTGTACCTGCATAGAAAATAAAATGTACACTGGCAGTAAATAAATAACAGACATAGCATTGGCAGTGGATTTATAAGAGAAAACAATCACAAGTCAAAACTATGACCTATCAAAGTTAGCAAAAAAAATAAACTATGAATAAGACAAGCTATAACTACACACAATTTACCCACCTGCTCTCGAACCTCCATCTCGTGGTCGGGGCAGGTCTTTACGATACTCTTGGAGGAGAAAAGCTGGAGGTTAAGGTTCACCAGCGGACAGAGTCCACGAATCATGCAGACGGGGGTGTTGGGGTTACAGCAGAGTCCATGGAGGGTCTCGGAGAGCGCCTCCTCTTGAGTAGACACCTGCCAGGAGGAATAAACACGAGTGTACCAGTGCACTTTATCACAATGCCATAATAAGCATATTGTACTAGAAATTTCTTGCTCCATTAACAGCTACAAATGTCTAATGTACATCACATCATAATTATCGTACACATTATAATGTTTTGCGAGCACATGCACTCATGACTGAGTAGACCTTAAGAATAACACAAGGGAAGTGTCAGTCTCTCACCTCAAACACAGGTACTTCTGGGCGGAGATCCACGACTTCCTCCTCCGCTGGAGGGTCAGTGGGGGTCAGATCGGGGTCACGCTTCATGTACTCTCCATCGTCGGCTAGTGAGGGAAATGGTTCGTGAATTGGGTCCAATAAATCGTCCAACTCGTATGGGCTGTGCAGTAGTAGGGCATTCGGACTGAGGAGAGGAGAGTTGGAGTCCAGTTGGAGATTAGTATCGGCTGAAGACACACCGCTAGACGAGTCGGAATTAACCTCACACGATCGAGTGGATTTGGCCGGAAGTGAATGCTCCTCAGCAACGAGTATGGCTTCAGTTGAGGTCATACTGGTAGCACTGTCTCCGTTCCTTGTGGGAGGTGGTTGTCTCTGTTCCATACCATCAAGCTCATTCCAACACATGGCCGTTTGCGATTTGTATTTTCGTTCAATGGTGGGAGACTTGAGAAGATTGACGATGGACTGAGTCAGGACACTCTCTTGGCTACCGCTTGTCTGTAAGTACTCGTGGAAATCTTCCTCGCTGAGTTTCACATCGGGGAGGGGTGAGAGGGAGGAGAGGTCACCAGGGAGGGAGGAAATTGCCGTGGCAGTAGTGGGGGCGTGGCTAGGGTAGTAAGGTGTTGGAGCAGTTGAAGAGCTCATATAATCAGTGGTGAAGGGGTTATGTCCATTGACAGAGTGAAGTGAAATTGGAGTAAAGCATGAGCCGGCTGCAGAGCCAGGGCTTGAGTTAGAATGAAATGAAGATAATCCAGTTGTACATGTAGGTGCAGACGAGTTCGAATCGCAATGAGTTTTTTTGATGCCCAAACTAGTCGGCCGAGTGTCAGCAGTAAACCCAGAGAAAACATCAGAAGTTGAGAAGGCATTTGGCTGAGCCAGAATATCGTGCTCCCCTAGAGTAGGACCTCCCACATTGACAGGACCCCCGGTGTTGATATGACCCCCCGTGTGGACTTGGCCCCCTGCAGTCTGGTCCAGACACCGGAGGGACAGGCTGGGATGCCAGGTGTCTCCCATGTTGCGGATAACGATTGGTTCGTTGTTGTGACGATTTGTGCGCTGCTTCTTTGGGACCGGCCCTTGGTGTACAGTATTTCTAGGGGAACAAAACGAAGGGGAGAAGTTGGGTAGAGAGGTGAGAGGACTCGTTGATATTTCCAGTGAAGAGAGATCCTGAAGGGATGGAACATTGGGTTAATCACAATAGCAGCGGCTTGACAAGTACAGGCTTATACTTTGTAGTACAGGTACATTGTAGTACTTACAGTAATGTATGCATATTATTCAATGCTGTACAGGTGGGTACCTTTCGAAAAGTACGATAGTTTGACATTTGTGTGCTCACCAGTAGTGGGCTATAAGTTGATCCAGAGCTCTTGGGCGAGCTTCGTACGTGGGAGGGGACTAGTGTGTGCCACGCCTCCTTGAGTGTGGGTAGGGTGTGCGGCTGAGTCTGGAGAATGGTGGGGCCAACCATTGTAATGTACTGCTCCAGGTTCGCAACTCGGGAGAACAAGTACTGTCCAGTCTTGTCAGCTGTGGGGGGAGGTAGAGAAGTAACAACTCTTGTCTTTATATATCATAAGTTGGATGACAGGAATACATGATTGTGTATACACAAAAAGACACAAAAGGAATGCAACGACAAAGGAAATGCACACAATAATTATGTTGAGAATGAGAAGCTCCCCTCACCATTGATTTGCTCTGCTGATCTGATGAAGATGGAATTCTTATAAGTGATGAGTGCATCTCTGCAGGTGGAAGAACAGTATCACAACATAATGAGATTCATTGTCAAACGTGTACATCAACAAAGGTTCGGGGTTTCCCACAAACCTACTATATTTCTCACGTTTGCAGACAATGCACTTACATTGGCTGAGAGACTGACTCATAGAGACAGCCCATGTCCGTCCATGCCTCGTGCCGTCCGGGGTCAAGGTACACGGCACAGACGTATGACTGTAGACTGTCCTTAGCCTGACCCATGTTGTGGTAAAGTATCCTGTGAGAAAAAGGGAGAGTGAAGTACTAACAATGTCATTCCAGTGTAGGGTTTCTGTGTGCAACTGTGCAGACTAAGTGCATTGGAATGAACCAATGAACTCTTGCATGTACCACAATTAACAGCACACGGGTAGTACTACTTCCCTAGTGAAAACAGTAGCCTCTGATGTCTTTAATCAGCAAGCCCCATCACAAACAATAGTTATTTTATGACAAGGTATATAGTTTTAGGTATTCGTGCCACTCTCACCCAATGGAGCACCATATCTCTGCCTGGTTGTCGGTGGACTTGTTGACAGCTTGCTGATACGCTAGGAATGCATCCCGTGCCCGCCCCTGGGAGGCATGGCAACGGCCGAGGAAATACCAGGCCTGAGAGGAGGCGTAGTCTGCACCCACGGCCAGTTTGAGGAGGTCCACTGCCTTTGCTGTGGGGTTTTCACACATGATGGCAACCTCGGGTACACTGTGATACAGCCATCCTGCAGTGGAGGAGGTAGTTAGAGTGCCAGTACTATCAAAACTGTGCTAAAAGACAAGCACGTGCAATCTACACGAGTCTAATGAGTTGTTGTTGTTATGATAACAGTAATTACCTAGCTGTCTGAGAGCCATGGCCTTGACAGAGTTAGGGACGTTCTTTTTAGCGAGAATGCCCTCAAAGGTCTCCTTGGCAGCAATGAAGTGACCTTGCAAGTGGTGGATGTGACCAAGATGGAACTGAACTGTGGGGAGAAACGATTCATGAATGATTCAACAAATAAATCTCTAACACCTACTATTGTAAACTAGTGTATGGGCCAAAACTGAGGGTTTATAATATGAGAACACTACATCTTATGGCATGAAAATAACAGGCTCCCCTCTCTGGTACACTGTGTGGGGGATGGTATGAAAATAACAGGCTCCCCTCTCTGGTACACTGTGTGGGGGACGGTATGAAAATAACAGACTTCCCTCTCTGGTACACTGCGTGGGGGGAACAGCCAAAGCCATATAGGCATATCCTGTAACAATGCTAAGGTGTCAAGAGTCTAGTTAACGCTGTCTGGGTGTTGACCTTGGAGCACAGCAAGGTGCATTACTTAGAGGTACTGTGTTAATGAAAGCCCTCACACCTGTACACCTGCACACAGCAGCTGGACACAGACTGCCATACATAAAACACAGACCCTCTACACTGGCATTATCCTACAGACCCACCTACAGGCTAATAATCATTGTTATAGTGGGGAATTAATTGTGAGCTAATAAGTAGTATTCCCAGAAACAGGAAACAGGGAATTGTTTTAAAACACACTCACTTTCCAATTTTGAGAAGCTAGCTGGTCCACTCAAGTGGGAGGCCTGCTTGAAGTGATGAGTGCTGCTGTTGTATTCTCCCTTTGTCTTGAACATGACCCCCAGCCGGAGGTGGATCTCTCCTCGTCTTGCAAACTCTGGAGCCAACGTCAACACTTGTTTGAATGACTCCATAGCCCTAGAGAGGTAGCACACAATAGAGGTAGTCAGGAAACACATCAAATACTGCTTGTCTTTTGGCTTATATAATATCTAGTTAGATCACTAGCATACAAAAAGCTCTGCAAAGGCTGCTCTCGTCTCAAGCTTGCTTGTGTGTGGCTTTTTCCATTATGTAATTACTTCTCGGATCACCATGCAACAAAGCTAAGATTTATTTAACCTCTGCAACAGCCGATATGGTACTCCAGAGTGACCTAATAATTATTGTGAACTCACCAGTCGTAGGAGTTGATGCCGAAGTAGATGAGTCCCAGACCATATTGCATGTTAGCGTTCCTGCTGCTCTCCAGGGGGCACAGATACTGGTACTGCTGATAGGCCGAGAGAGCTGTGGGGGGTAGGATGTGTGTGTTTGGAGGGGGGTATGGTATATATTGAGGTTATTATCAGACTCTGCATTCAAACATTCAAGCAGGTATTAAACATTAAAATAATGGCCTATCTATTATCTCCTTAACAGTTAATCCTTAGCAATTACTTCAAACTCATTAAACATAATCATTACGAAATGTGAACTATATACCATCAGTGTACTGCTCCAGTAGGAGGTGCAGATGACCTAGTTGACAGAAGAGCTCTGCTCTGAGTGCGTCTGACAGGGGACCAACAGTCAGGTCCCTACAGAGCCTGGCAATGCCCTGTGGGAGAATGCATGCATTGATTAACTCTGGGTGAGATCTAATCTGTCCCTATCCATCTATATACAATGTACACTCCTAGTGTTAATGAGGACTCCCCAAAGAAGTAGAGAGATAGTCATCCTCACAGCTAGCTAGCTTTGCTGTCAACGCATTATTACCTGCTGTACAAATTCCTTAGAGAGGAAGCTTGTCGAGCTTGGGCTGCCATTGGAGGTGGGGTGGGGGGAGGGGGTTTGGAAATCCAGGAACCCAAACGATCGACTGTCAAGTGTGCATGCACGGAAGTGAGGGTTGAAATCACTAGTAATCATGTGCCAAATGCGCAATTGTGTGAAAGGTGTGTGCAAATGTGAAATGGTTTCTAATGCTCTTGTGCCAAGACGATTTTGTTGTATATTGGGCCCACTGTGTGCAGAAAAAACAACAAGCCAACAGAATGTAACATAGGATATGAGGGGAAATCCCAGTATAGTAAACAATGCACAGCTGCCTCTCTCTCTCTAATGATTTGCGTGTTGCTATCGGCACTCATGAGAAGACACACTATAAACTCTACTAGCGGTACCAATGAAATACAAAATCAATCTCTCTACCTAGCATTTATGCTTATTAATTAAGACAACTGTGTACTAGTTTCCATGAAGCTATTATAAACCACATGTTAATCCACTGTCATTATTTTATTTGGTGCAGCACAAGTGAGTAGATCCTCACCTATCCAAGCTTCTGATGACCTCCATAGCGCGTGGAGAGGGATCATCACTGGGGACCACGTTAGGAGGAGGTCCAATCTGCTCAAAAACAGGCTGATCTGGTGTAACCGACATTTCCTTTTTTTCTTTTCTTTCTCAGTGAAGCGCGATGACGTTTATAAAGCTTTCTCACAAAGCTAGCTTTACTACTTCTTGTGGGCGTGTCCAGCTGAAAGTGAACGGAGAAAACATTGAAAGTATACTGAGAACAGCTTTAGTCTACGGAGATTTCATGGAACAAGAGTACAAGAAACTTGCAGAAAAGCTGTGCAAAGATAAAGCCTGCAGGATACAGTACTGCTTGCAAGGTGTTTTTATACACCTGTGTAATCTAATTGGGTCAGATCTCACAAGATGGTTCGATCAACACATAGCACATGAACTCTGACATGACGTGTATTGGTATGGTCTTATATACACTCACCTCACACTTCTGATCCTCCCCAGCTAACCACTACCAGGAGAGCAAGTGTGGTGCGGAGATCGATAGTCTACGAGCTTGCTGTAAGAAACTCAGTCCTCAAGTCCTTCAACACTCAGCCTACTGCTCAGGTATACAGCATTATTCCAGGAACTAATGAATCTATTTCTCTTCCAGTACCAAGAAAGAATGAATAATAAATAATCAATTTTCTTCCTTTAGGGATAAGTGGTAAACATGGCAACTCCACAGACGGAACCGTCGCCAGGTCAAGAGACCAGTAGCCCTCAACTCACGCTGAAGGTGATCTGCCACACATGTTAGTATAATCGTGGTTCATATTCATGCTGCCATTGTTTACACAGAGTTACATTACATCTGATATGGTTGCCACGACATTGTTCAACTTGAGGCTCATCACTATTGTGTGCGCCTTCATATACCTACTCTCAACTTTTGGGTGCGTTCTCTACACATCTCTCTCACTCAAACTGCCATTGTACCATTTTTGGTTGATTTTGTGCTCTTAAATCGACTCCCCCTCCACACACACACACACACACACACCCACAACACACACACACAGGTTGATTGGTGTAGGCTTTGCTTACAGCTGCTATCTCAATGCCTTTCTGACAGCATTCCTCACATTTAGCGTACGACTTTATCAAAGAAAGAATCAGCAGGGGGTGAGCCGCTATTGATGCAGCACATGTGACATCATTATGACATAAAAATCGTGCTGCAGATTTCCTTCTTTAGCAAGCAGATGTACCTACTGGCTGGTAGCGAGGACAGTGGTCACTACATGATCTACACCTTGTTCTACTACAACCAAGCACCTATGTCCAGTGAGTTGAATGCTGTACTGTAACAGTACATACAATAACACCCTCCATACACTCCACTGTGAACAGTAGTTAAGCGATTATTCCCGTCCACAAACACACAATGACATTGTCGTTGGTTGTACTATTTTCATCTCTAATATTGGCTCTCTCTCCCCCCTCCAGTCTACCTCATACCTCCCTTCCTCTACGCTATCATGTTCACAGTCACCTACACCAACGGCCTAATCCCAGTCAGTCACTCTGTGTGTGTGTGTGTGTGTGTGTGTGTGTGTGTGTGTGTGTGTGTGTGTGTGTGTGTGTGTGTGTGCGCTGATTGGTGGGTAACTTCAAGTGTGGGAAATGAGTACTCTTTGCCCTTCCAAATAGCTTTCCCAGATTCAACATATTATTGTAGAACAATTATAACAATGATGGTTGCATATCCTGTGTTGTGGCTGTCTGTGTTTTGACTATTGAAGTGAACTGTGTTTATCTCTTTCTCCAGTTTCTGCCAGCCTCTCTACAAAGGTGAGCTTGTTGTCATTACTGTCGCTTTGGTCGTGGTCTGAATTAAAACACTTTTTCTCGCTCACACACACACACAGAGTTTTGAGTCGGTTGAATGACCTGATTGCTCAGAAGCAGCAGGACCTGAGGCGGTACATAGCGTATGCTGAGGTCTTCATGGTGTTTGTGGTGATCTCCAACGTGCTGAGTGGACAGATGTTCTTCTTAGCTCCGTTGTTTCACTACAACTTCCTCAAGTGGCGCTACCAGTCTCTTAGGAACCCGTCAGTCAGGTATGGAATCTCCTCATAAGTAGTGTACCCTAAGCCGTCTTTTTCACTCCACCGTCCTTTTTAACATTGTTGGCTAAATTTAAGTCCCGTAGGAGCTTGCAAACTTATGTGATAGTAGGTACTAGACACACTAACATCACAACCGACTCCTCACATCACTCCACTCTAGTATATTCACCCCCCCCCCCCACACACACACACACACACACACACTCACCCCCCCCCCCACACACACACACACACACACACACACACACACACACACTGTATATAGGGTGGCGTTTTCGGACCTCCGAGTGGCAATGGAGTACTTGGCTGCACACCCAAAATGTCCTCAATTCGTGTCAACTATTCTACGAAAAATTGTTTCTTTTATTAGTGCATTAGCTCCTTCACAGCACATGAGGAGAGAGGCTTGATGCAAAAGAGAACTTTAGGAATTTATGTACTGCTACATGCTGTATAATTTATTGGCATTGGATTGCTGTTTATTTGTGAAATACTCTTTGCCCAATTAATGTGTTATTCTGAGGTGAAAGACTGCTGTCAGGGCCTGAGGGGATATCATTACTCATGTACTGTATGTAGAAAGGTAACTTAACTTGCATGCTATCATAAGCATTTAACTGGTAGGGTTTGTGCACTGATACACTAATAAACCAAAGTGAATGATTTCCCCTCAGGCTGGATGGTGTTTACGAGATCAAGTAGATACGAGTCTACTCTTACGAGATATAAAAGCCATTAAATGTCTTCTCTCACCGGGCGTCCCCCTGATCTCTGCAATCTCTCACTCGTGAAGCTCATTCGCCATTTTTACCCGTACCGATTCATCGATTTAGATTCCCCCAAGCAGTTGGTTAGTTACGATGACCGCAACTACTATTTCGTAGCCCATCTGGAAGATGGAGACACGTCAGAGTTTGTGTTTAAGATGTACAATTGTTTGAACAATCTCCCGGAGGTGGTGTGTGGAGTGTCTGCACTCATGAGCCATCTTCACAGCCGAGGGTTCCAGGGCACGAGTCAGGTGGGGAAACGTATCTGTATACGTCTGTACGCAATAATCTCATAACATGGCCTAGCCTCGTCCCTAGGCCGAGTTATCTCTGCCTGGGAACGAGGCTAAACACATGGCCATGAAAAAGTGAGGACTTGCGAGTCTATATCGTATACATGAGTAGATGCAGGAGCAAATTATTGCTCCTGGGTAGATGCATGGCAGGCGGAGTAAGGTTTTTCATAATTCCATCCCATTGTATCAATATAAATGTTACATGTGTTAAACGCACCGTACTTACTCTTGCCATGAACCTAGATGGTGCAATGGGTACATGTTAATTATGTATGCACTGGTGGTATGTTTTCAATTCGATCAGGTGACCAACAGAGATGGAGGTACCATTTCCATGGTTACTGGCCAGGAGCTGAGGAGAGTGGTGGGGGTTGACTGTGATGTGATGGATGGTTACACTTACTGTATTCGAGTGGTTAGGTTTGTGCCCGGTGAAACAATGGACGCTATCAGCAAGGAGTGCATCACACCCACATTGCTATTTGAAGTTGGCCAGTTTCTTGGGAAAATCGATACCTCTCTGAATGTGAGTTATTGACAGCAAGTTGTGTGTACAATCTTTATGTGTGTTTTTTAGGATGGTTTTACCAACGAAGCAATCTCCACTAGGGTACTGGCCAACTTTGACCAAATGCACTTTCAGGACATGTTCCCAGAGTTCATTTCAAGTGTTGAAGATCCATATAGAAAGAAAATGGCTGAGCAAGTCTTTGTTGAATTCACGACACATGTTGCTCCACGAATTCCGACCTTTAAGAGAGGTATTCTGTACAATGATGCTCACACAACAAACATTATCGTGCAAGCAAGTAAAGAGCAGTACAAATTTGCAGCCTTTATTGATTTCGACGACGCAGTGAACTCGTGTTACTTGTTTGAACTGGCTGTTTTAGTGACAGATGTGATTGCTGAATTTTCTAACCCCCAAACTAACCCATTTGAACTGGTTTCACCGCTTATTTCAGGTTATTCACAAGAGTTTGAGTTAAGCAAAGAAGAAATGGGCTTTCTCTACTATGCAGTGATGGCTAGGTGTTGTCAGGTAGCGATGGTTTCCGAGGTGCAGTACAAGAATGAACCGTGGAACGATTACCTAGTCTCATCGATAGAACCAAGATGGAAGGTTATCGAGTTGTTACTGAGCACTACCAAAGCTGAGGTGGACAGAATATGGAGTGGTGCCATGGGAAAGAGTCTGAACCACTACCTTAGCTAGTCTGTTTATACGACTTGTTTATGTCTACCATCTGTCATTACATTCAATATAGTTCAGCACATTGTTGTTTTTAGTGACTTCGATTCATTACTACTGTGAATAACCAACTTCAGTAAATGAAACTACAATTCAATTGTACATAGCTACTGTAAAGAGAATATTAATATTCCAAGCTACACACACCCTTAATTATACACAGTTCAGTTCAGTTCAGTTTAAGTCCCAGAGTAGCCGCTGCTATTTCATTTGAATGCCATCGCCTGTAGGGTCGGACACTTGTCGATAGATGATGGAGTCCCTCCCAGGGTCCATGGTCCACATAGCCCAGCTGGTGGCAAACAGAGCGAGGCCCATACTGACCATGATGAAGAGAGTGATGAGGAAAATGGCCGCAAAATTGTCAGAACGACCCTCCACCAGAGAATTACTGGCCACAGTGACGTTGCCTAGCACCTCCTCCTATATACAGGAAGGAACACAACTGAAATCATTACACTGTGATAATCATTAGCTACTGACAGCACTTGGATATAACTCGCCAATTGTATAATAGGTACACACTATTCACACTAGACTCACGGGGGCAGCCTGTCTCAAGTTCCGGGACTTGTAAAGGGTGTGACTTTGTGAGGATAGTAGAGGTGTGGGGGTGGGACAATGAGCGAGATAGCTGCTCTCTCTCAAAGCAGAGGTCAGCTTGGAACACAGTGCCATATCAGCAAATGAGCCCTGGGTGGAGAAAGTATCACCATGAATACGGTCACATGACGTGCTGTACACACATTAACCAGAGGAGGTCTGACAGGCGTGGTGCAGCTCAAGCAATTAGCCTCAGCAAACGATGTGGGCGGATAATTATTGCTTGAGCTGCACAGCACCTGTCGTACCTCCTCTGCACATTAACTCACTGTGTCAATAGAAACCTTTGGAAGTCCAGCCAGGAAAGACTCTTTGCTCTGAAAATGGAGTAAATTTAATGTACAGTCATTAACTACGTGTGTAATAAATAGACTACCTGTCCATCTAGATGAGGTTGAAGCACCTCATAGGCAGCGCTAAGTTCAGCAGAATCTCCAGAAAGCTCTCTACAGAGATTAATCACATAATCATACGCTCTACACATGATAAACACACGACTTACGGGTAGTCCCACTCGAGCACAAGAGCTTGGACGAGGATCCTCTGGTTGTAGAGAGAGACCAGCTGCTGGGAGGCCTTGAAAATCGTGTCTTTCACTAGTTTAGCTGCCAGTTTGGCCTTGCTTGACCCAGCACCATATCGAGACTCTACGTTCTGGGGGAGCAACCAAACAATATAGATACAGTACATGTACAGTCCATGTACAGTATGTAGCCAGGGGCAGAAAAGGGCTGCTTTCAATACAATGTAGATTTCATTTTAAAGTTATACTTATTAACAGAAATGCCTCAAGTCCAAGGCTGTAGCTTCTGGTTCATTTATGAGATTGAAAGACTTACCCTGAGAGTTGAGATGGTGAATACATAGACGTCAGGAGCACCGTCTCTCACATAGCTCTTGAGTTCTTCAAGCTGAGGGGGGGGGAGGGAGGTCAAACACTAGAGACAAGAGACACTAGGCTCACCTGTTGAACTGCTTGACGGACTAACACCAGCTCAGCAATAAAGTGGGCATCCACCTAAAGTAAGAGGTTGAAGGTCATTGAGAGGTCAATAACAGCGTTGTACACACCTTATTGGAGATGTCCAGTTTTGCTGCCGCTTCCTCTAGACCATAATCAGCCAGGGAGATATGTGACTGCTGTACGGCCTGGACCTGAACAATGGGACATTCATATCACACACAATAGACAGTGTTGTATATACTCCATAGAGTTGAACACAATGGTATGAGTAGCCAGTACAAGGTGATGAAATGCTCTTTCCATTGACTGCTAATGGTCCAACTTCTAACGGATATAATATCTCACCAAATCCTCCAACTGACTCTCTGTTGTAAAGGAGTCCTGAGCAGCAGCTGCCTCCGCGGCCTATAGCGGGTAAAGGGGGAGAGACAAGTTTAAAGATTTGATAGTGCTGTGAGAGCCCACAGTAAGCTGGCAAAACAACCGTACTGATGCACATAACACACTAACACAATGCTGCACATTACACACTGACTCACATGAGTATTGGCCGAGACACTGTGGGTTTGTGAAGAGTGATCAAACAAGCCGCTGAGGTGAGTGGCCACATTGTCTCCCTCAAACATCCTCTTCATGTCTTCGCAGGTGCACCCGGTGAGTCCGTTCTGGGTGACGGAAGGTCGTTAATGGACTAATAACAGGGAAAAGGGAAGAACATACCTGATCTACATCAAATGACATCTCCGACAAAGATTCTATTGATGTCTCTGCAAAATATGCATAAAAATTCACACAAATGTAAAA
This sequence comes from Halichondria panicea, assembly GCF_963675165.1. Classification (NCBI taxonomy): domain Eukaryota; kingdom Metazoa; phylum Porifera; class Demospongiae; order Suberitida; family Halichondriidae; genus Halichondria; species Halichondria panicea. The sequence goes on along the minus strand of NC_087385.1, from coordinate 5,765,557 downwards.
AAATTCACAATAAATAAACTCACTGGAAGACAACCCATCGATAACAAACAGAGCTGTAGCACTTGGTCTGCTGAATAGGTTACCCATGACAACTCCTGCCCAGTTGATACCATCCTGTACAAATAAGCCGCACGTATCACACAACAATGCCATACTGTGTTGATAACGCATGCGTTACCTTGAGAATTCCCATGGTCTTGAGCATAATGTCCGAGAGGTCAGTTGCTGGGAAGGGGGATACCTCAGCATTGCTGTACGTGTTCTGCCAATCGTGAAGCACATAGAACCGTGATCCACCTGACGGCTACATGGTAAAGGTTATGATAATATGATACCCCACAGTGCAGGTTCTGTTAACTCACTGAAGCCTTGATGTTGATTTGCCATTCTCCAGTGAAATCCACACTCATGCAACCCAGGATTCCTGTAGTGAAATACATTGCTAACTTTTAGGCATAGATCTACAATAATAAACTCTATGACAAAGCTTTAGACCTTACCAAGGATAGCTAGTGAGATAAAAAGCTTGGAAACAGTAGTCCTTGCCATGATTTTTCTACTTTAGACTTCGTCTCTGTCTACGTCTTTTTCTGAGCCAAGAAGAAATTTCATCAGTTTATGGTTTAGTCATGTGAGCTAGCTGTGATATTCATGAATGAGTGCCCGTGATGAGTAATGTGTTTTGCTAACCTGTAGCCACACCCATAAGAAGCATGTGCTTTAGAAATGGGGTGGATGTAGCTACTAGCTCGAGAGTATAAAGGGTAGCAGTCATCATTCAGTAGATCCATCATCAATGAGTGCGTACACATCTCAGGGTTGGTCTGCAAATGGCTCTGCTGTATATACAGGAGATCCCAGGGGCTCTCATGAGGTGGAAAGAAGGTGATTATCAATACATTCTAAGAATGAGAATACAATGTAGATAAAAATAACAGTGAATTGTCAGTGCATGAAGATAGTTATAGAAAGGGTGTGAATTCTCGTAGCTGCATAAGAATGCCATGCCATCAATTGAGAAATCAAATCAATATTAAAATTAATGGTAATTAAAGGACCGGGAATCGAGGTAATCCCTAGCCTGATTATGGGCACTGATCTATCTATTGATAAGAAGAGACAAATGAATTGTGTCGTGAAGCATTGCATCAATTGAATTAGTTTTAGTTTACTCATTGGCTAATATGCTGGTGACCTAATTATTTCTTTATTATTATAGCTGAAGCAATAATGATGAGTCTATCCTTACTAGAGTCTATGGAAAGGGTAGGAGTGCCTTATTGTAATAAATGTCCCTACAGGCCAGAAGGAAGTGGAGACTTTGGAGTAAGACAGAATGGTCGTGGGCATATGAAAGATGTGAGTAGCAAAACTAACTATACTGTTACACAGTATATAGCCATGACTTTAATATAATTATATTAATCCATTACAGTTCCACGATAGAGACTCTCCTCCAAACAACTATAACAGGAGTCATGGAGACAGACACTACCGCTACTCCTCATCACCACCACCAGAGAGGGGACAATATTATCCATCTGAGCGAGCTAAGTATCACTACAATGGACACCCTCCGCAAAGATCCTCTTTATTACCTCTGCAAAGGTTTGCTAATAGGTATAACTGAACACCCATGTTAATATGTCTTGTCATAGGCCTCTGCCTCGACACAGACACTCCCACAACAATGTACCATATGCATGGTACAGAGAGAGAAGACAGCCATATGTTTATGATGAGAGAAACAGAGGTCCCATTCTCTCCTCTCCGGTGCTCACTGGATCTGAGCATCATCGTAGTCCCATTCTACCCCCTCCTGTGATCACTGGACCTGAGCATCATCATGGTTACAACGGTGGAAATTATTATCCAATTCCTCAACAGAACCTGGCACTACCACCCCACTCATTTCGAGATCCTAGAATGAATCGGAAAAGTGTTAGCGATGGCGCAAGTAATCAGTTTAAGTCTCAATATCAGAGTCTCTTGTTTCAGATATATAGAGAGCATTCCTACTGTGATAAAACTTCAACAGGGGGCAGGAACAGTACATGTATGGAGTGTGAGTCGACATTGCCACGAACACTTCTTAGTGTTGTTCCAAAGAAGATTTTGAGACAGGCCTCTGAACCATCACCACCTCGTCAAGTTACCACTCCAAAACCTGTAAAAGTTCAGCTTCCTGTCAGAATATCACACTGGCCTGTTGTAAGCAATCACTCTGTTGAAAACTTTGCAATGGACCTAGGAGAAGATATTGACTCTGGTGTCGATAGTGCCACTGACGAGGAGAGAAAGGTTAAAGCTGATGTCACGACAGAAGAAATAGTACCTGCTGTAAGAAAGCCTTTTCACTTGCCAAGTGGATGTTGGAGGTTATCTCCAGTACTTAACAAAATTCTAGAGCATCCTCAAGAGGACGACGTACAGAGCCAAGAAAAACCAATCGTTAATCAACAAGTTCAGCCTATGAGAATTGGGAACTTGGATAAAAAGCAACAGAGTGAGGTGAAGAAAAAGTATAAGCGGAGAGTAAAAAGAAGGTTCACAGCAAAAATTGACAAAAAGGTAGCAATAAAGGTTTATTTAGGGCAACATTGAAAAGATATCTTTTCTGTAGAAAAAGAATCAGAATCAAAAAAGTTCTATGAATAATGGTGTACCGGCTGAAATCAAGCTCCTTCTGTCTGGAGTGAGTGTGGTGAGGCGTACCATGGCGCCACGGGTTTATAGTAGCCTGCATGTGTGTGTGTTTGTTTGTGATTCTAGATCTGAGTCTGCTCATATGGATGCCTAAGTGGTAGCCTCAACACAACAAGTTAAAGTGGGCAGATTTTCTCATAATGTTGTCGAATAGAAGCGAGCAAAAGCACTTACACACGATTTGATTCAAGGCATCAAACTCCTGCATGCACATGCGCACTACCATCCATGTGCTTTGTTTTCACTACTGGTTCTGTTTTGGTAATGCATTATGTTGTTTTTGCCTCTGTAGGACTTCACTCCTGAGATCCTGACATCTCGTAGCCGTGCTGAATCCTTTGCCCTTGCCCGACGTGAGGTAATGGAGAAAGAGATTGAAGTACACGAGAGAGAGCGTATTCAAACTGCCAGGAAGGGCACGGACACTGACGATTCTGGTGTACCAAATGGTGTGCTCAATTTGAATTGCACAACAGTAAGTCATTATAATCATACTTTTTAACACTTTTTTCAATGTTTTTCTCTTGTATTAGGACACGAGTAGTGAGTATTCTGCTGCTATGACAACAAGCAGCTCTCAAAGTATATCTCTAGACCAAGGGTCGTCATCACATGACCTGGACTCTGGATTGCAAGACCTTGACTCTTCGGTGCAGGACACCATTTCAGTGTTGAGCTCAGATAGTTTGTTGGACGAATTTCCTCCTGGTATGTTGTGTATAATTTTAGTGTACCTTATTACGCTCTAGTGTATGTACTGCAGAAGTTGTTGCGCGCTGCAAGAAGATCGCACATGACAAAAGCTCTGGAGACACTCCTCTCCACAAAGTCTGCCGCAGAGGAAAAATGGTAAATTTTCTGAGTAAATGCCAGAACATTTGAACATTATTTGTTAATTGCGATACAATTGTGTAATGTACGTGCATGCAGGTACACACTTTGTACATAATTATAAGTAACTAAGAGTTTAATCTTTCACTGTAGGACATGGTGCGCTGTCTCCTGTTCTACATGAAGACAGACCCCAATGTAGCAGACAACGCTGGATGGACCCCTCTCCACGAGGCCTGCAGTAACAATCGTCTTGTAATTGCCAATTACCTGCTAAAGAGTGGAGCTGATGCTAATGCTAGTGCCAGAGATGGGACAAGGTACAGAGAACAACCTTTCTTTATTTACACAAACCATTCATTTAGTTTCATTATTTTTATACATGCACTGTAGGCCAATTCATGATGCTATTGATATTGGTGCTCTGGACATAGTCGAGTCTCTTGTTCAACATGGAGCTGACCCTACTGCTGAGCTGGGTGACAAGACCCCTCTGTACCTAGCCAAAACTACTAATCATCCACAGATCTATGACTACCTTCTGCGTAAGCCATGCACAATGCAATGATCCGCCCAATCACACTAACAGCTAGCTAGCTAGTGTGTATCAATTAAAATACCCCACCATTTTGCTTTAAGACCCAAATTTGTTGTTTTCACCATCCCTGGAGCTAGTGCATTTCCAAATGAAACCCGCTTTGTGTTTTTAACTTACATGTGTTTGTATTGCAGCCATTGTCAATGACTACCAGGCTCGTAGGAAAGCACTGCAGATGGCATCCAGTGTTGCTCCGTCTACGAAGTCCGCTAAAACAGTGATCAAACACTCAGTCGAGGTTAGTCAGTTGCTATATGAACTACTTGCATATGCTCTTATACACAGGCCCAATGTGATGACGATCTGCTCACTCTACCAATCAACGGCTACGACAAAAGTGAGCTTTATAACCGTTTACAGCATTGATTGTGCATTTTATTGAAATTTACCAACCCTCAGATTCTGCAAGCTTTGGCAAAGAACTTGATTTCCCTCTAGTGTACATATGTCCTATTCTGGAGCTGTCAGATGCCCCCATGCTGACAGTCTACAACTTTGAGATAGTTGTGGGGTGCAGTAACCCAAGGAGGCACAACTTCTACCTACTCCCTGAGCTACTAGACGCACTAGGTATGAGTGAATCACAACTGAGACAACACTGTTCGGAAATTTCCGCTCTTGAGATGACAGCGGGGGATTTTTCAGCACATGTGCAGAAGTCTGTTTATGTCCATACTCCTGCTAGTATCATGGCAATGCCCCAAAATACCAAGATCAAGTTGTTGCCAGTTTGTTCACAACTACGGCAATTGTTGGACATTCAGATTGTTAATCTTGATGATTAGTAATAATTATTTGTCTTCTTTAAATTTATGAATTCCGTATTATCATTAGTTTTGTATGCACAATAATTATCAAACAGGGATATATATATGCAAGAATTTCAACGTACCATGACAGGAATAATGATTATAAAGATTGGCAGTCACATGTAAAAATTTAATGTAACATTAATCACAAGGAGTTTTGAGCTATAGAAGATTCAGCGCTACTTGCAATTGGTTCACTTGGTACTTGAGCAGTGAAGAAATTACTCAATGTGATGTGACGAATGCACTGTAGCAAGGTGTTTTCTTCATGACAAATTTCTGGGGCAAGTAGCTGTAAGGGAGAACAAGTAAAGGAATGGTACTAGAATTGATTGTAATTATATCACCTTCTCTAAAAGTGTTGGTTTTCTGCTGCTACAAACACCCTGCAGTCCAGTCGATGAAGCCTGCAAAATACAGAAAATTATATGAATTTTGATAGGCTATAAAGACAACCTTAATTCTTTTTTTCTGTCTCCTGCTAGTCCACTTCTCCTTCTGGGGCCCTTCCCGGCACTTCTTCTTTGGACTAGGGGAGTCCCCTTCGTCTACGTCTGCATTACAGTCTGCTAGTATGGCTCCGATAATATTTTCCTGCGTCTCAGTGTCATCTCCGTTTTTTTCTACCTGACTCACATTCCCCGCGTCTTGTCTCGACTCAAGCAACTGCTTTTGATTACCTCTTTGATTAAAGGGGCGACCCCTGCCTCTACGAGATCCCCTACCCCCTCTTCTCCCACGAGAGTGCTTGTCCTCACCAATCAGATGCTGAATGTACCTAACCACAAATCAACACATACGACTTCGTATATAGCATCCTACAATTACTTGTGAAGTGGAGTCACGGCTGACTCTCCACGCTCACTCTTATCTGCTTCCAGCTGCCTCTTCCTTGCAACGTTCTCAGAAGTGGGGAACTTCCTAAAAGAAATTAAAGATGCAGAATATCCTCAATTTTGTCTAAACTGTACCTCTTCCTCTGCTCCCTCCACTTGTGAATGTCTTCATCACTAGTAAACTTTAGCTCGTCTGGTAGAATATGCATCAACTCGTGATCTTTCAGAGCTTTGCCAGAGCCCTCAAAAGCACAGCTGGTACACTGCACAGAGATATAACAAAAGCTCACATCTATTGTATACATTACTGCTAATTACTGACCAAACAATCAGTGCACATATAGCATAACTAGCATACATGTACCTTGACATGAGACTGTATGTGAGTATTGTAAGTCCCCTCTGACTTGTACTGTTTGTTGCATGGCTTGCATTCAAACGATGACGCACTCGTATTCCTCCCTGGCCTTTGACTACCCCCTCTTCCTCCTCGCCACGGTTGTCCACCTCTCCTTGGAGGCTGCCAATGAGGAAGATGGGATTGTGGACCATTGAATTGAGGGTGTTGAGGGAGTTGCGGATAATAGGGGGTGTTCGGATGAGTCCAGGGCTGAGAATAGTTGACTTGGGGAGGAGCATACCCACTAGAGGGGTAACTACCATAATGAGGTGGATGGTAACCACCAGGAGGAAGAAATGGAGGTGGAGGGTAGGCAGCCATTGGTCGTGCAGAGAGTCTTAGTGGATGCACTTGGAATATTAATTAAGTCAGTCCACGTGGGTCTCTCTAAATTAAGGAAATGGGCGTTACCCAATGTATTTTGCAAAGAAAAAGATCATCTGTGACAGCGATATTCGATATTCATAGCAAGATTTATTGACCTCTTTACATCTCTGTAACAGGTGTTGATGGCTCAGGAGATGGATACTCTGGTATGTGATGCCCTAATGGACGTTGGTGCATTTCCAGAAGTTGCTCCACCACCTCTGAAAGGGAGAACATGTCTACTGGGGAAATACTACAATCTACCACAGGGTCAGTTATCAATCTATCATCTAGTAGCGTCTCAATATTTGATCCATACTCTGCAGAGTATCAAAAGTTCCTTTCCGATGTCAACAGTCGATTGTGGATGACATACCGAAGGAACTTCAGAGCAATAGGTACACGTGTATGTATTAACCGACACATCTCGCTACTTGTGTAGTTTGCTGGGTATCTACCAGAGTTGTACAATTTGACACTGCCCTTACTACAGGAGGTACCAGTCTGACCTCGGACAGTGGGTGGGGCTGCACGCTGAGGTGTGGACAGATGCTCGTTGCTCAGGCACTCGTTATCAAGCATCTCGGCAGACGTGAGTAATTACAGTGCAGCATAATTATTCCATATATGGAAATGTCCGTCCATCTATATTAATTAACTTGAATAACTTGAGATCTATTAGTGTTATCTCACAGTTAACTCATTCAGATGACATTTTTAACCCACAAACTTTAAAGTTTTCCCCATCTAAATGTGGTTTTTGAGGCATAGCAAGAGCTATATAATAAAATTGAACCAAGTTACTTCGATGAACACTGCTTCTCCACACGTACATGCCCCGTCCCCCTCAGAGTGGCGATGGGAGCGTGGGAAGGTGAACCACAGGTACATGAAGATCCTGAGGAAGTTCCTTGATGACAGGGACAGTGAATACTCCCTCCAGATGATCGCACTGCAGGGGGCTGATTTTGGACGGCCAGCTGGACAATGGCTCGGACCTAACAACGTGGCACAAGCCATCAAGTAAGTGGGATATGAGTTCATTGACAGCTTTTGCAGATTCCACAATAGAGCACTTTAAAGCTATGTTGATCACCATGGAAATGCAATTATACTGCATACATTAGGAACACTAATACCTGATGATGCATGTACAGTAATGTGAAACGATATTAAAAAGGTATTAGACAGATCTTTTGACTCTTTTTTCAATCTCTACAGAAAGCTCTCTGTACATGATAAGTGGACCGAGTTAGCAGTACACGTTGCCATGGATATGGTGGTGGTGGTCGAGGACATCAGTAAGTTACTATTTTTGCTAACCATACAAAATTATGATTTAATTGTTGCAGAATTGCTCTGTCAGCAACAATTCACTGTGCCTGGCGATGTGTCTGTAACCAAGGAGTCAGGTGACCTATACAGCGAACGAGATGATCTGGACAAACGAATGAGAGCCAAAAGTGATGTCCCACCCACTCTAAGACACCAGAACTCGTGTCCACAACCAATTCGGAGAATCCCTATAGCCAATTTACCTATCAAAACACCCCCAACAGTTGACGTCAGTAGCGAGCAATCCATTGGCGTGACTACAGCCGCTATGTCTAGAATGACTCGACAGAGAAGCCTTCACGACAAGTTCACAAAGGCACTTGGAAATAAGAGTCCAGCTGACTTTAGCTTTCTCGACAAGCCTGAAGTTGGAGAGGGCCACGTTTTCTCTTCCCTCCCTAAGAATCTGAGTCCTAAAGAAGGTATGGATGGTGTGACTGGTGTGAGGGAGGAAGTGGGCGTGGCAGGTGTTGGGAGTGTAAACAGTGGAAGCTTTCGGCCGCTCCTACTCTTCATTCCATTGAGGCTAGGACAGGAGACATTCAACATGGAGTATGCTACTCCACTAAAGGTCAGTCACAGTAATAGTCAGCGTACGTAATTATCATTTACATTGAATGTAGCATATTCCTTTAGCTCTTGAACTATACAATAGTTAGGTACAATTTCCTTAGCTAAAGTATAAACAAGCTACTCTAGTCTGAAACTTTTCGGTACTTCTATTTATTTGTTTGTTAATTTGCTATAATTATTGTTGATTGTTGTGTGTTTGCAGAAATGTCTCTCGCTGCCCCAGTCCGTGGGGTTCATTGGTGGAAGACCTAGACACGCCCAGTACTTTATCGGTTATCACGGTATGCCCTCCCTCATCAATTGCGTATGCTACCACTAAGCATTGATCGTCATTGATCTTTATATCACACCCACGCAGATGACTACCTATGGTACTTGGACCCGCACACCACCCAGCCCACAGTAGTGCCATGTGATCCTCATGTGATCCCAGACTCCACCTACCACTGCTCCCGAGCTGACCGCATGCCCATGAGTGAGTTGGATCCCTCCGTGGCGTTGGGGTTCGTGTGTAGGGACGAGGCCGATATTGATGACCTTTGCTCCCGCCTCAAAAAGGTATGCCGGTAGATATAAATAATTATAAGAAAGAGTTTTCTGTTTTGTAACCACTTGTATATTTATCTTGGCATATACATGGCCTATCAATTACCGCATAACTGGAATTGGTGGGTGTTTTAATTTGGCGATTTGGCGGATTTTACCGAAGATTGCCTAATTAAAAACCGTCAAATAAAAATGTTCAGGTAGATACGACGTCATTGCTGTAGTAGCCACGCCCGAGACGCCAAATTAAAAATCGCCAAGTCGGTTCAAATGGCTCATTCGCATAATACCCACCAGTTCTATCGTAATTAAAAATATCTCTAAGAACTAAATTTTAAGATAATTTACTCCATAATGTGAGTTAGGAACGTCCAATTTCAAAACTAAAACATGTAGTTAGTAGCTGTTTGGTAGTGCTACAATATGGCGTGTTTAGATCAGACATTTTTTAGGCCCCAAATTGTCCATTTTCTGAAAAAAAGCGTGGGCTATTAGTGGGTGTTTTTTCAGAATCAGGCCTGTTTTTGGAGCTAACTTTCATGGCCAATAACGTGAGTTAGGAACGTCCAATTTCAAAACTATGTTAGTAGCTGTTTGGTATGGCGTGTTTAGATCAGACATATTTTAGGGCCCAAATTGTTCATTTGCTGAAAAAAGTGTGGGTGTTTTTTCTGAATCAGGCCTGTTTTCAGAGCTAACTTTGACACGTACCCCATTGAACCACACTCAGGAGGTACTTCCTTTGGGAGGGTGCTACAGCATGTTTGAACTGGCTGAGAAGAGGCCATCGTACTGGGGTCCCCTGGAGACCGCTTCCTTCCAGAGCCTCAGAGAACGTGAGCCATTATATATCAGCACAACAGGCAATTATTGCAGTGTAGAAATAATTATTGTGCTGGAATCACTGTATGTACACATTTCTATGTGTCCGCGCACACACACACACACACACACACAGCGTTCCTATTGGTGGACGAGACGGATGGTATATCACCACAGGAGGTGTCACCACAGGAGGAGGACTTTGATGATGAGGGGTTTGAGATCATCAGCTGGCCTGTCACCAATGACCACCAATGACTCCACCCATTAACTGTGTTGTTTTGTATGTCTACCATGCACTGTTGTCTGTGAATCACGTCTTTGAATTTTATAAAACATTGAAATGTGAAACAGTTGTATATAAACAAACTTGGAATGATGAATAAATGATGCATCAATGTGATAAATACCTGTTCATTGACAATTGACACTGAACGAGCTATATACATGACATAACATGGTGTATTCTCTACTGATCATGTGCTTTGACAGCAGTTTTAAGTCTTAGGATGTTTCTATCGAGAGCCTCCAACTCTGCCTTGAATCTGTCTGCCTCTTGTCTGGCGACTGTGTCCCTCAGCTCCTGGCATGAGAGCGTCTCGTTGAATGGGCCAAAACGATAGTAGCACCTGTATGGGGGGAGGGGGGAATCAGAAATCAAATTTAATTACAAAATATAAATTGTGGGAAATATAACCTAAAAGTTGGGACTGAAATAGATGAAATAGATTGTGAATGACTGCAACAGAGGCCACACCTCTCCCTCTCCTCACCTGTCTACAGAGGCCACACCTCTTCCTCTCCTCACCTGTCTACAGAGGCCACACCTCTCCCTCTCCTCACCTGTCTACAGAGGCCACACCTCTCCCTCTCCTCACCTGTCTACAGAGGCCACACCTCTCCCTCTCCTCACCTGTCTACAGAGTCACCATGTTCGTTCTTCTCCTTCATAGTGTAGACCTGGTGATATGCTGACTTCTTTACTGTCAACTCCAACACAAACACATCATCCAGGCCCCTCCTGCAAGGGAACAACAAAACAGTGACACTACAATTAGTTACTATACAGTCATGTGATTATATAGCTCTGTAAAGAGAGGGTGTCAATGCATAATGGTTTCTACATTCAGCAGGCATGTACGTAAATGTCATGTGCAGTAAACGACACACACACTCAGCTCAGTAAGATCAATGTATGTGTGTACTGAACTGACCTTTGCCCTGCGCTGACGACAGGCACAAACTGAACGCTGTATTGACTATGGTAGATCCCAGGAGTGAAGTTTGACATCAGCTGGTCAATAGCAATCGACAAAAGATCTCTCTGCAAAGACAATCAGAGCGTAAAGAACAGACACTCAACAATGGAATAATGGACCCTTACCTGTTTTCTCTGCACCTTGACCCCTCTGACTGTTCCCCCTCTCTCCACTCCGATGTGGACGGTGCATTCTTTGCCAGTGTTGACAAATGCACACACAGTGCGACGCAGGAGTGAAATGGTGATGTCGTCTATAGAGTCCACGCTGACAAATGACCGAGTACTGCTCTCCTCAGGACACGCAGGTAATGGCTTGTTCACAGAGTACACCTTCGACTGGAGGGAGTTGAGAGGGTGTCCATGTATTAATGGTTTCTACATTCTGTATGTAATGTCATGCACAGTTATGATACACATGCACACTCACATCATCACTTTGCCCACCCTCCACACAAGGTTCAGAGTCCGCCTCCTCAAAATCACTGCCCTCGTCTGAGTCCAGAACCTGACACACAGCACGTGAGTGAGTCTTGTTTCCATTCAAACGGCTCTTCATTTCACGAGCAGAACTGCACAAGTAGAAAAACATACAGGAACAACTAAAAGAAGAGTGTTTTAATGCTCTCACTCTTGTCGTGCTGTCCAGTGTGAGGGCATGCCATTAGCAACCGTACCACTCCTACAAAGAGGCCGTTATTAATCTATACCAAACGAACGAACGAAAAGAAACACTTACTTGCTGGAGGGCAGTGTTTGAACAAGCTTGATCAAGCATTGGCTGACTTTGTGTGGGAGCTGTTTTGAAAGTAGGTCGGCCAGCACACGCCCTCCTCCTGTCTCCAGGAGCAACAACACATTACTGGCACAATCGAGCACAACATTGTACAAACAGCAAATCACTTGCTGCAGTATCTCAGCATCACATTCGTTGACCTCGCTGCACATTTCTATGGTTGTATTGCACATAAATTAATACGTGTACGTACACACTTACCTAGAAGTGTCTTTACTGCTCCTCGTCGCCCCATTGCCTCCCTCAGCTCAGCAGATACTGACATGTTGAGCAGTGCTCCCAGTGCTTGAATTACAGTAGGTTTGTGGGGGTATCGTACCATCTGTGGGGGCGGGGGGGAAGTACACATACGTTTATTGTTTGTTTATGTAATGCGCCATGTTTACCTTAAGCAAGGTTTCTATTCCTTGAAAGTTCATTATTTCCTTCCGGAAGACGAGCATTTCAAATGCTACATTCCTCAGAACAGCTAAACAGGGAACACAATAACCATGAAAGCACTGACTGACTGTCTCCTACCTGCAGCATTCTCCAGCATCACCAGACTAGCAGGAGGGGGCCGCACTCCTAATATCTTGCATGGGATGGCCTTGAAGAAAAATAGTTGTTAGACACAAAAAATAACATCATCATTCTGGAGGCCGTTACCTGTGGGGGAATTCCCCTACACTTAGAAGGAAGTCCCTGCAGGTAATTGGTTGGGATAGTAACGGAATAGCCGTAGTCGACAGACAGCACTGTTGCATTGGTCGACGCCTTGTCATTTGGAGCCTCCAATGAGAGCAGTCTGGCCCGGATCCACTGTCCAGGGTCGACATACGCTACGTACACATCTCCAGGGGTGAGGAGGAGGGGGTGTGAGGGCAGGTCTTGAGTCGGAGGAGGCTGCGGGTGGAGGGGAGGATGGACCTCGTTAGACATACAATACACCGTATACCACCATACATTATCATCAGTTGTAGAATCTAGAAAATATTGAAAGGAATACTGAGAATAGAAGTACGCAAACCAAACACTTACTATTGCAGTGAGGGTGTCACTGATGATAGTTGAGACCTCTTTCTGCTTCTTAGATAGAAACTGGCACCAAAGATGACCACCATCCTCCACACATGTGACTCGCACACGAGTGAGCTTGGTCTCCGGGGGAGAGAGGAAAGGATGACGCCAAACCACTCCTTTGTCAAGGAGGGTGTTAGATATTGGATTGTTCTGTGAGTCAAGAGGGACGATATTGAAGACGGGGTAGTAAGAGGCTGAGATGGAGTCTTTGTGACTGAAGGCACTGAAGTAACTCGTTATTGACAGTTTTTGAGCATCAGTAGCTGGCTGTACCCGACTGACTAGCGTCTGTTCGAGGACAAGTGACTCCAAGTCTGATTTAGCTTTTACTGGAAACTCTTTAAAGTTAGTGAGTATGTTCTCATCTTTCACTATAGATAGAATCAGCTTGATTCCTCCAATCACTGCCAACTTCTGCTGGTTGTCTTCGTTAAGGTAGGTGAGCTTACGAAGAGCTATTAAAACTTGTGCATACACCGGTACCCACTCATGATGCCAGCGTTTCTCAGATCCTCGAAGAGAACGAGGGGACAGAAGATCAATGAGTAGTGACACTGCTCCGAACTCTCCTAGCCATGCTCGAGCTTCATCATTGCCATGCACCAGTAGAGCCAGACACCGCACACACTCTGCCAAAAGACTTGGGCTATCAGAGGAGCCCACAATCCCCAGTAATGCCTTCACAAGAGACATTTGAAATGCTTGTTCTTGTAGCTGTGATAAAGTGTCGTTGGTGGAGGAGCTGCTGCACAGGAGCATAGCCAGGCGTTGTGCTGCATTCTCTAGCTGACTCTCTGTGGACGAAAGACGTGACAGGACCTTCTTGACCTCTCTCAGCACTTCCATATATATCTCTAGCTCTTTAACATGTACTTTTCTCGCGACTTTACTAGCTAGGTATCCACGTGGCAGAGAAATTCATTTAGCGTGAAAGTTAGGTAAGAATCATCTATAGGAAAAAGCTGCTGTCAACCTCAGATCAGCCCCACCCCTCTTATAGCTACATACTTGGAAGTATATAATATACTGCTCAAAAAAACATAATATCATTAGAATTCATGAGGCTAGAACAAGGATGAGTATGGCATCCAAATCCAAGGCACCCTCAGGGCCTTTTTCACCCTTAAGAAATGGCTAAACCCATATTAGTTTTGATCTTGGTACCATAAATCTGACTGTACAAACACAGCATATCCTAAGAGGCAATTCTTGCAGGGTATGCAATTTAGCTACCATATTTGATAATGGAATGCATGTCCTACATAAGATATGCCTCCATCATTGAGGCTGCTTGTATATCATTGAACATTGACATCTGCTGCATGAAAATGATCCCTTCTATAACATCATTATGTTCCCGGGTCCACTCTTGCAGCTGCGAGGCCAATAAATCGATCAGGATTAGGAGATAACGTCTTGAGAGAGGGCACGCTACATGCTTGATGCTGCTCCACACTCACCCCGGTCGTCATCAAAAATAAGGTATCGCCTCGAAGTAACCACGGTAGCAGAGGATATATGGGTGCATATCCTCCTCGTAGGTGTGGTATAAGTACACAATCATATGTAGCTCACAGTAGGTTTTAGGAAGGGAGCTTGTAGATCTGTATGTACGTGTATGTACGTACTTTCAGTACAAGAACCAACTGCATGACTGAGTGTGAGCTATATATTGTAATACTTTCTGCCTCTTGCGTGTTGATTACTAAATTGTTAGGGGCCAAAATTTATCACTTCTTCGACCATGGCCATGGTATTTGGCAATATGACATTGATGACATCATTTGAAAGGTCTCATTCTATATAAGCTTTCATAAAATATATGAAATTGGATCCACAGAATTCAATGACTGAAGAGCCATCGATTAAACGGGGAGGGGGTAGTCAACAGCCATAAATTTAGTATCACATTGATCCAATTTATTTTCGTTGGGGCCATGGACCATGGACCATGGGTTATGATAATGTTATAGTGAAAGCAAACTGTTTCAGCGTTTCTATTTAGAGTAGTATAAGAAAATCCCCAGGGTTCATTGAGTTAATAATAGTAAAGTGCTAGCTGTCATGATAAAATTAATGGATAAGTCATGTGTCATTTGGCACATGCAATAGACAACAAAGTGGTTTTCCTGTTTTGCAATTTAGTTCTAATTCTTGGATACATGGGTGTGTGTGTGTGTGACACAATTTATTGGCCCTCAGAAGCCTTGTTGAATTAGAGAAGCCCATGTTCGGGCCAGGTTGCACTGCACACTATGACCAACACATTGCATTCTTTTGTATATAGTTCTTGTTTCTGGACAATTTGTTGGCAAGCAATTTATGTAGCTAGAGTAGCAAGAAACATTTGGCAACACTACAGTGCTTAGTTATTCTCCAAGGAGCTGTCCTAGTCAAAACACTGTTGAAGACAGTTCTCATCTAGTCCTAGTCAAAACACTGTTGAAGATAGTTCTCATATAGTTGAATACAGATAGAAGTAGTGCCATACCATAAGGTACGATGAGAACCAAAGTAGCAAAGCAAATACTACCAGTCGAAATGGCTGAAGGGAGTTTAGAACTCTCCAAATCGATTGGGCCTCTCGTAGTGATGTCTGGATACCTCACCAAGAAAGCTCGCTCCATGAAAAGATGGCTCCACCGATGGTTTCAACTGCTAGACAATGGTATCTTGCAGTACTATCAGAATGACAAAAAAGAGAAGATGCTGGGGGAAATTGATATTGGTCGAACATGTTATGATGTGCGTCAAGGAACTAAAAACTGTGGAATTTCATTCCCCACGGTTGCTCCAAGATGTTGCTGCTTTTGGTTCACAGTGCTAAAGAGGACATACTTCATGTATGCTCCAACTGCTTTTGAAGCAAGAAAATGGCATGAGAGTATTTACAGTGCTTCTAACATTCTTAATCGAAGAGTTGTTGCAGGAGTGAAAAGACGAAAGGCACCTGAAGCTCCAGGAACACAAAGAGGTTACAAACCTTCTCTTCGCCCACTCAACTATCGAATCAGTATGACTCCATGGGACATGAAGGGCAAACACAAGCGTTGCACCTCTCTACAAGATGTGCATAGAATCAGAGTGAGTGCTCCAGACGACTCTTCTGATATTATCTCTCCAATTGAAGATGTTAGTACATTTGCGCGAGCCACCAGTGTTCCCGATTTTCTGGACCGTGTTGGAATGATATCTCCTCTTCTTTCACCTGATTCCCAGTTGAACACTCAGCTTTGGAATCTTCCTATGCCAGCTAATAGTACATTTGTTCCTGTAGTAGCTGTAACTGATGAATCAACCAACTCTAGTAGTCAGTTGAACTTGGTATCAACCTTCCATGGCCGCAGAAGAACCCAGTCACTCAGCGAATCACCAAGTTGGAGGCTACAGTCTCTACCAGGCAGTATTACCACACAAAATCCCACAGAAAAGAAGCAACTTCAAAGAGTCTGTCCACCACCTCGACCTGCATCTTATCACCCTCGTCCCCAGCCAAGAAATAGAGCTCGACACCAAGCTGGAGCAGTGCAAATCAGTCCCGTCAATGGTGTATCACTGAAATCAAAGCTCAAGTCTTTCAGTAGGTCTACGGAAGCATTGTATGATTCATCTTCTGGTGAGAGTACATCTGGTGATTATAGACCTATACCGAAACCAAGACGAGTCAAAGAAACTGCAGAAAGCGACATTACACCACCAATTCCAAAAAGACACAGCAAAGTGACTTTTGCTGATGCTCCAAATATCTTAAACCCAACATCTCCATCTGGATCAGATAGCAGTGTATCGTTGTCTGTGCTTGGCAATACAATAGCTGTGGATATTAAGGACCTGCCCCCTCCTAGACCCCGTAAGGATAGTGGGCCACCAAAGTTTGTGCCACCACCACCACCATCTGGCCCAAGACCAACGGAGAGTAACAACAGTTTACTTGATAGTTAACTTTTAACCCATGTATGCTCTTCCCACATTAAAGCTAATCATATAATGTCAGGTTGTCTTTGTCAAATTATAGAATTGTTTGCACGTCAATGTTTGTACATCAATGTGTCTGTATAGTTGGCTTGTGTCTTGTGTGTTTATGTCTTGTGAAGTTGTGTGTTTACTTTTTTTACTTTTTATTGGACAAATTGTGCAATCAAAGAGCTAGAGAGCGCATAAAATTGTATGCCGCTAGTCTTGTGTACCAACAGTTTTTAGGTATCGGCTCTGGGTATCACGAGACTATAAACCATGCATGTGCATGGTTGCGCATGTGCAACAGGCGTGAGAATGGGGGAGGGATTTGCTTATCTATTGGTGGGAGGGGCTGGTTATTGCAAATTGCAACAACATGATGTCCACTAAAGTGCTTACCTCTCTCGTGGTTCTCTGCTGTCTTTCAGCAGTCTGGGCTATGCCTGGAGATCTGGTCCTCATGAAAGATGGAATTAGCATGGTAAAAAAACACTAAAATACAAAACTATGACCTTATAGCTATAATTATTATATAGTTGTATAGCAATGCATGTACTGGTACTAGCTAAAGCAGTTTGCTTGGCAGCTAACTAATTTGTGGCTATGCAGGGTGCTGTGTGCTTGGATGGTACCCCTCCAGGTTACTACTTCAGGCCAGGTAGGCAAACAATGTTAATATTGTGAAAAGCTATTACCACTCTTGCCACCATTTCTTATACAGGCAGTGGAAGCGGTCGAAGCAAACTGATTATGCACATGGAGGGTGGGGGATGGTGTTACAATGAGGACGACTGTGTTGGACGCAGTAAAACCAATCTGGGATCTTCTAAAAACTGGGGCCCAACTGCCAGCTTCAATGGCTTCCTCTCTGATGACCCACAGCTCAACCCACTCTTCTACAACTGGACGCTCGTCTTTCTAAAGTACTGTGATGGAGCATCTTTTGCAGGCAATGTGTGAGTAGTACTACTATGCATGATTTTATTCAGATAGCTGCTAAATTATGACTAAAACTCTCAACAATGTCATGCATAACACACTCAGAGACAAAGTAGTCAACTGGAAAGACACCGACTTGCATTTCAGAGGGTTCAGGATCCTCGATTTAGCAGT
Organism: Halichondria panicea; assembly: GCF_963675165.1. Taxonomy (NCBI): domain Eukaryota; kingdom Metazoa; phylum Porifera; class Demospongiae; order Suberitida; family Halichondriidae; genus Halichondria; species Halichondria panicea. The sequence continues at coordinate 5,747,549 of NC_087385.1, read as the reverse complement.
TGAGTCTGTTAAATCTATCGCCAACTTTTCGGAAGTTATTCTGACAGGCTGCTCAGCTGGTGGGCTGGCAACGTACATCCACACTGATTATGTGGCAAGCAAGTTCCCTGGAGCTACATTTCACGCCATTGCTGATGCTGGGTTAGTAAAAATTAATAACTAGATAGTTGAAAGCTGGCTAATACTTTTGATTATAGGTATTTCATTGATGCTAACAATGTCAACGGGGAACCTCTTATCAGAAAGGAGTACCAATATGGTGAGTGTTGTTTCACTTTGTGTACGTATACTCAATGTTAGGCATTCAATCATTAGTGTGCGATAATGTGTGGTGTTTGTGTGTCACTGAGGTATAATTGTAATTACATATGCGGTGTAATTAGCTGAGCCTGTTTCCCATGCAGTGTTCAAGATGCAGAACTGCGCTGGTGGAGTGAACCAGGACTGTGTAAAGGATCTCTCCCCAAAGGGTGAGGAGTGGAAGTGCTTCTTCCCTCAGTACACGGAGCCTTACATCAAAAACAAGCTCTTTGGACTTAACTCTCAGTACGACACATGGCAGCTAGGCAACATCCTACAGCTGCCTTGTAACCCACCCAAGTGTACACCTGACCAAATGAAACTACTGGAAAATTTTGGCAAGGTATAGAATTATGAAACTATATCGGTATATTGCTATCACTCTCTTATAGGAGTTTCTTGAAGCTGCAGCTGACTTTATTGCTGGAGATAGTCGTGGTTTCTTCTTTGATTCCTGCTTGCACCACTGTCAGTCTCTGGGAGGTGAGTGGACAAACATCATGGTCAACGGGCAACGGGCCAATGAGACGTTTGCCACCTGGTACTATGAAGGGAGTGGGAGTGGCAGTGGGCGGGAGGTGGACTGTGCATACCCTTGCAACCACTCATGCTAGACCGTCTGAACAATGTATACACGAACTTTTATGCATGTAGTTGACATTACTTTGTAGAACTATAGTTTAATAGTGTAATCTCTAATCTGATGTTGATATTTTTTTTAAACAATATACGTACAATAATTATAAAATACAGCGACACCGCATAAAAAACTAATTTTCTTCTACATGAAATGTTTATCATTTGAAAACCTGAATTCTATTGTTTGTCCATTCTCCAACGTACACTAGTCCTTGCTTGTCCACATGCAGTCCTCGTGGATAATTGAATTTGCCCAGCTCAGCACCATTACCACCAAATTTTCGAACAAAACCACCATTCTTTTTGAAGATGGACACGATACTCATCCCACTGCCAACGTACACATTGTCTCCTTCATCAATAGCAATACTACAAGGGGTCGTCGTACTTCCAGCAGTTGCACCAGGCTTTCCAAACTTAAAGAGAAAGTCTCCATCACCTGAAAACACTTGTATCACACCGTTGAGTTGGTCAGCCACGTACACCTCCCCCTCTGAGTTCACTGCAAGTCCTTGCGGCATGTTGAGATGTCCGGATCCAAGGTCAGGGCAAGCATTGGTGAACGATGAGATAAAATTCAGGTCAGAGTCAAAAATCTTGACTTTGTGGGTCTGTATCTCTGAAATGTAGACATTTCCATTCGGGGCGATGACTAGTGCACTGGGAGCCTGTAGTTTGCGTTCATCTGGATCAGGTGTCATGGCTCCACCGTACTCTTGTACCAGCTCACCCTTAAGTGTGAACTTCTTGATACTGTACTGACAGGCTACAAGCAAATGTCCATCGCCATTGACAGCCACTCCACTTGGGCTCATCAGTTCCTCTGGCTGAATGCCACACGATCCAAATGAGAGGATCTTCTCACCATCTGGATTGAACACAAAAATTGCATGTTTTGCCGCTATTGAGCAGATTATCTCTCCATCGGGTCCAGTGGTGATGCCCTGTACCATCTCAACATCAGGGATTCGAAAGAGAGGCTTTGACGTATTCTCTGGTCCAATGATGGGAGCTGGCGGAATGTTGTGTGAGGCCAAGGAACCATCTTCACCCTCACTCTTTGGACTGCCTATACCTGCAGTGAATGAAGGGCCCCTTAAATTATTTGTACTAGCAGGAAACTTGTAAATTGCCAAATAAGGGTAGAAAATGGAAAATGAGGGAATCTTTGTGATGATACCATAACAATGCTAAGTTGCAGTTTCAACACTAATTACGCCTAAAGAATCATTCATAGGTAGATACACGCCGCACACCTTTGGTCCTTAATCCCTCCATAAACTTGTAGAGGTTGGTGTCGTAGTCATCCTCAGGTCGCAGCCATGCCCAATTGATGCTGCTTATCACAAACTTGACTCCCATCGCCGTGTCACTAGAGTTGAAGTCCACATCTTCAAAGATGATGGGAAAGATGAGTTTCTTGTCTCCGTCAGCTGTGTACAGCTCGTTGATGCAAAATCGAGAGGTGAGGTACTTAGAGGTGATGATTGGAATGATGCCACGACACTTGTGCAGTCCCTTTCCAATAGCCCCATGCCAATCGCTACCAGATTGGATATCCTAGATAAGAAACAAAAGTGTGGTCAATTCGCAGTCAATTTGCACTCATCAGCTAGACCCACACTTCTATATTTAATTAATAGCTAGATCTATTCTATAGAGCAAGATCTAGTACTGTACTCACTGACCTTCATGTCCAACCAGACAGAGAATCCATTGCTCTCTAGGTCTAGCTTGAGTCTCGCCACAAACTCCAACAGTTCAGGCTCACGGCCATAGCTAATGAACAGCTCCTGGTCTTGTACTGACTCTGCCTCAACCTCAGCCATCTTATTTGTGGTCTAGTATCAGAATGCAGGGACTAGCCCCTCCCCCCAAATGCAAAACTTGTATCTTTGTGGGAATGTGAATACTGTACAACAGTCAAATCTATCCATACAAAATAAACACTCGCAATGCAAAGTTCACAAAAAATACACAACGCTGTCCCTTCCTCCTTGAGCTCATCGATAACTCTGAGATAACCGGCTGGCACCCAACCTTCCTCTAACTCCCCGTTACAGTCGTTGGTCACTCGTACCCACCACCAGCCGTAGGGGTTGATACCCAGCACCTCCACTTGTTGCTCCTTGCAGAGACTGATACCACTATCGGAATCTCCAGGATTGTAGTCCTCCATGGCGTAGTAGTAGCGAGCAGCACCAGGGGCCTGGGAGTGGGTATAGGTGTGGATGGGTGAGACGGTGAGTAAAGTGCATAGTACAGAGTGTGGACAAAATTGTGTGGGCACCACGGTAAACATACCATTATATAACCCACTAAAGGAAACAATCATGACATGTACGGTTGACTATTCATCCTAATGGACAAGCATGCAGTTAAGCATGTGCATATCAAACACTAAGTACATACACACATTAAAGCAGGCTGACAAGTAATATAACTATTCAAATCATTGCTGCTTGTTACGATTAGTAGACTACTTTCACTCAATGATGGCATGGAAATCTGAAGAACTTAAATCCCTTAATCAAAGTATCAAGCACAAGATATTCATAGGATGTGAACAAAAACCATGGAACGGACATGGCACAGACTGGGATACGATTGACGTGAATGATCGCTCTATCATTAAAATCTTGAAAGAAATTCACCCGAAAGCAAACGGACTTGTGTGGAAAGGATTCACTGGGCCTGAAGACTCCTACAACGACTATCGCCTTTATGCAAAAATTGTGAACAAAAGTTCATCAGAATTCGAAGGTCAATACATGATCACTGATGTTAAACCATTTTCGATTCCAAATAATCCCAATTACTCAGATGGATATGGAGTCGAAATAACAATTTCCTGTTTAGCCCATGCAGCCACAGGTTTACAGTAGTGGCACAGTCTGCCAGCTGTCTACATGTCTGTTGTTCTTAGCGTATTCGAGGTTAAAATAATGGCACATTCTGCCAGTATGTATAATAATGTCAGTCACCCCTGTTTAATTAATGTGTTTGGTTTTATATATTCGAGTTTTATGTGATTAATACACTCACTGGAAACCCTTTAAGTCTGACAACGTGTAGAGAGTCATTGAGATTTTTGAGGACCTTGAGCATTCTGTCCAGAGCCATCTGGAGGTCAGAGTACGCCTTGAGGGCATCACCATGTCCTGTGACAGAGTGTGTGGTTAGAGGGGGCAAGGAGCAGGGGGTAGTCAAGAAGAGCATAAACAATTCGGTGCATGGATGGAATGATATTAGACGAGCCAGGTACGAATTTACATACTCCTTTAAAGTACAGAATGAGGGTGTTTTTTAAATTTAGACTAAAGCTACAGGCACCGATTACACGAGTCACTGATTATTTCTGCTATTTCTGCGAATGAAAGTAAAATCGCAAAAATTAGTACTCGCAAATAATTGGCCGCCCTCTTGTTTAATGTATCCAGATCGACATTTCGCAAAAAATTATACCAGCAAAATGTACAAAACTGTAAAAACAATGTGTGTAAAAACGCAAACAAATCTACCTGTGAAAATATGTCACCTTAAGGTACTCAACAACACTTGACCATTTGTCACATGATCAAAGTACCACGTGCGTTGCGTGTCTTCAATATAGATTGTTCTGGAACAAATCTTACAACATTATTAAATTGTGGAAAAATAAAAGTATAGGGTTGACCCCAAACACCAAACAATAGGTTGGTGCTGGTACGTTGTTTTATATGGCATGGTTTGAGTGACAGCACTACTCCTTCAGCTTTGATGACACATCCTGGGTAAATAATTTAATGCAGGCTCAAGTGGGGAGGGGGAGGGCATACCAAAGTAAATCGTTGCAACATGTTATAAATATTGTTTATCCCTGTACTCCTATATCCTCTATATATATGATCCTGAATCACCAGCAAACTACCTGAACACTTGACACAAAAATTGCTGTTTTCCCAAATAGTACTAAAATGCAAACTGGGTGGCATGAAAGTACGAACAATTAATCCGGCCATTAATAGAATTTTTAATGTATACATGTAGCTAATAGCAGGAGCACCTATATGTGCTCCTGCTAATAGCTATATCCTGTCTGAGGTCTGAGGTTGATGAATACATACACATTTGATTTACACGCACTTTGCACTTACTAGCTACCGCACTTAAATTCAATATAGCTTAAGTTTATCAAATTCTACGAACGTGAAGCTAAAATGAATGAAGAAGTACAATATGAAGAACCGAATATAGGTATAGTACAGGGCGCAAAAGAAAAGGTCTCTAAATGGCCTCAAGAAGCAGCAGACCTTATAAAAAAGGGTGAATACAACCAGGCATCCCAAATGATTGAGGACAAGGCAGAAGAAGCACACCTGTGTGTACAACTCCATGTTGACAAAGAGCTGGAAGCACACAAATGTATTGATGAAGCAAAAGAAAAAATACAGAATCAATTTGAGGAAGCATGCCACCGTTTAGAGGAAGAAAAAGAAGCACGTCTATGTAATGAAGGTAACGTACATGCACTCTACCGTAGCCTCAAGCAAAAGGTGTTCAAGGGACGTCCCCAAGGACAATGGAATGGACATGGCAAAGAGTGGGAAATGATTGATGTGGATAATGGCTCTACTGACATCATTCAGATCTTGAGAGCAATTCACCCGATAGTAAACGGCCGTGTGTGGAAAGGATTCACTGGGCCTGAAGACTCGACATACTACACCAACTACCGCTTCTTTGCAGAAAATAATGAACGTTTACAACTAGTAGGTCAACACGTGATCAATAATGTTCAAGAGTTTAATTTTCCTGCAAATAGCAAGTACCCAGAAGGAACTGGATTCAAAATAACAATTTCCAAGTGTATATAAGAAATCAACCCAAACTACGTAGGCGGCCACGAGTTACAATAGATTAGTGTAGTCTGTATAATGTTTACTTTGAACTAATTACATTAGCTATAATTAATTATGTTTAATTAAAACGCAGAATGAGAGCATGTTTTTGACTCAAGCTACGGGTGCTCAAAATTATAAATGCCACGTTTTTCATGTCAATAACTCACTTTAAGCGTGCAGTAGCTGCATGATATTTGGTGATCCTCTGAACTGGCCTGAGGAGATATGCATTGAGGTCTAGAGCGTGAGCAAGGTTGCGCTGTATGCCTGAGGAATGCCTAACACTCCGCCCCCTCGTTAACCAGTGTCTCAGAGTTGGAGCGATTCTTGCAGTAGTCTGAGCACATTTGAGTACATTCGAAAATTTCGCGCTATACGGTATAACAGCTACTATATCAATGTACAAATTAAACAATACTACTGTGACCCACACACACACACAACAACCCACCGTTGGTGCTCCTGGCACTCTCAATGCTGGACTTGGACAGTGAGGCCTGCTCATTTGATGCTCTGCGACCAGACTTGCCACCGATAGAGTACTTGAGACTGGGAGGGACACTGCCACGAGGGATGACTCAGGGTTTCCTGAGAGACTGGTGGAGGACTTGAGGGGCTTCTTCTGGTCACCCTTCTTGTTTCGATTGAACAGGTTGAATCTGTCACTGTACACGGAGGGGAGGTTATGAACTGAGGGAGGGTGAGGGTATCGATCGACTTACGATATTGATTTCTTGGGGGACTCTTCCTTGATGGAAGCAAACAACTGACTGTCTCTTTGATGTGTTGCTGTGGAGGTTCAGATGAGTACACTGTTGTATTAGGGAAGAATAGTAGAAACTCACAATTAAAGCTTGGTCTTCCCCTTGTAACTCTTTCTGTCTAGAGTCCCAGACTTGATCACCTTATCTGTGTGTGTGTGAGTATCCATAATGATAGCGAGCAAACATCAATAGACCACTCCCTACCTTTCATGAGTGTGAACTGCACTTAAGCTTGTAGCAATCTTCGTATCTCATTCGTCCACATGGTTTGTATCACCTTCGTCTGGGCCCGTGGGCGGGGTTATTAATCACATGACACACAAGCTCCAGTTGCACTCACCAGAATTTTGTATATTTTCTGTTGTCCGTGTACCGTTAAGATAAACTGAAGAGGCTGAGTGTCGATGGAATCCTTCAGTGCAATGTCTGTCAGCTGTTAGAGGGGGTGGGAGTATAGGCACTCACCTCAAGGTGACCTTTGTAGAGGTAGGCGTCTGATTTCCTGACTCTCTTCTTCTCTTCAATCTTTTTGCTAAAGATGATGATCTTCTCAAAGAGGAAGACGTGTCTCTCATGGCCGCGGGAGAAGAGGGAGCGACTGACACTGGCACCACTGTCCCACACGTTGAACGCATCCTACACAGTCACATGATATATTGATATTAAACAATTTAAGTGGCCAATATTCGTCAATGTACACCATTTACGGCATGAACTGTAACCTTTTTGTTCAGCAGGATCACTGGGGCAAGGATAATTAAGACTGTTGACATTGCCACTACTAAATATGGACAAGAATTCGTTAAGCACGTGCATATTTAGCAACTCCTACACTAAGTACACATACTACAATAATCTCCCTACAAGAACTTTAAAGAGTTTACTGAAGTTGAAGAGTATATTAAAATCATTGCTATAAGCTTGTACTACTTTCACCCAATGATGGAGCCAGCTGTACTACCACCTGTACAGCCTGTACCAATGCCAGATATTAAATCATACTATGACGGTCTAAAACAAAAGATGTTCAAGGGAACTTACAAACAACGATTTAAAATCAAAGATCTGAAACCCGAAGGAGAAGAAAAATATTGGGATATGATTCTTGTGGATAATACCTCGATCTACTGACGTCATTAAAAGCTTGAAAGCAATTCACTTGATAGCAAACGGACGTGTGTGGAAAGGATTCACTGGGCCTGAAGACTCAAAAAGCTACACCAACTACTGCTTCTTTGCAGAATTAGTGAATCCAAGTTCACCTCAACCACAAGGTCAATACAAGATCATGGATTGTAAACCATTTGACATTCCTAACAATCCCAATTACAGAGATAAACGTAGAGTCATAATAACAATTTCCTACGGGTGCTTGTACTGTCACCCCTCCAATTATACTATTCAGACAGTAGCCATAGCTGCCAAATTAAAGCTTCTGTTTCGTTTGCATAGTATGCTAATTAGATTACACACGTTTACGCCTACGGACGTCTACGCTGTGGTTTCGTTGCTTACATTAATATTATTGCACGCACAAAACACGATTGTTTGCCAGCATGCAACATAATCAAAAGGAACAGAAACCTGTAATTATATATACTCACTGGAAACCTTTTGAATCTGACAACGTGTAGAGAGTCGTTGAAATTCTTGAGGACCTTGAGCATTCTGTTCAGAGCCATCTGGAGGTCAAAGTACGCCTTGGGGGCATTGCTGAAATGCTTCATCATGTCCTGTGACAGAGTGTGTGTTTAGGGGGGTACGTAGCCAGTAGTTGTTGTCATTATTATAGTTCAGTCCCAATGATGGAGCATAAACACTTCAGTACAGGATAGAATGATATTAGACAAACCCAGTACAATTACAGACATACAATAAAAACAGAATGAGAGTGCTAATTGAACTTGCTATAACTAGAAAAACATGGTTTGAATGAGCTAGGTACAGCACTAAGTTGTTACAACTCGATGATGTTATACATGGACATACAATGGGTTGTTTTTATCCTAGGTAAATAATTCAACTTTAATGCAGAAACAGGTGGGTGCGGGCATACCAAAGTAAAATCATAGCGTCATTGCAAAATTAATTATTTGTTTACCCCTGTACTCCTAATCTTCTATCATCATGATATGCCAGTAGTTTGATTATCAGAGTGATAATCAAAAAGCAGAAGTACATGCATGTAGTGCTGTATCTCACTCGAACCATACCAATAACTATATCAACCATAAAACAGCCAACACCAACCCTTGTGTTCTTTTTGGTGTTCGAGTCCGAGTCAACTCAATGTTTTCACAACATTTTTTTAGTATACTTTTTCCTAAATAGTACTTTGTGATTTGTGATAGATAAAATGCAAACTGGGCGGCATTGAAGTACGAACAATTCAGACGTACGTGTAGCTAATAGCTAATGCTATATCCTGTCTGAGGTCTGAGGTATGAATACATAATTATACAGATGTTGATTACGCGTACTTGGCAGTACCTCTGACTAATCTGACAATTGGTGATCCTCTGACTGGGCTGATCCTGAGGAGATTCGCGTTGAGGTCTACCAAACAAAATTCTTGTCACTAAACCTGCATATTTCACGACCTTCACGGGGGTATATTCCTCCGTCATATTGTGCCACAGAGGTATATTCCGTGTAGTGTTGCTGATACAGGTTGTTTGGAACCCTTCCATACCGGTTGTCTTACCAGCTGTGTGTGTGTGTGTGTGTGTGAAGGGGAAACGTTATGATAACAGATCGCTGAAAATCTCTCCCAATCAATAATTATTGGCCCTTAACTACATTTACTTTGTGTTGGTTTGCCATTGAATAGATCTAATCTAGCTACCAGACTCCTCTAGTTCTGCTGGGGGGCATGTATACTATAGATCTAACACATGGGCGTGTCTACTTGATTGCATTGGGAACTGGAAATCCAAATGGATTCTGCACTTAATCTGTGCACAGATCTAGCATATGAGGCCCACAGAGGTTATACTTCTGTGGAGGATTATACCTCCATAAACATTGTGATTATGCAGGTTTATTGTGACTGAATTTTAATTGTTAGGTTTGGCTTGCCTTATGGCCATAGAATGCACTTGTGAATGAAGTCTATGAATATCGTTTGACATCATTGTTGCTATATATAGCGAATGCATACATGTACAAGTGCATAATTTATATGGAACACTGAGTATAAGCTAGTAGAATGTTCTAGAACAACTCTACACGTACTAATTGGACCATGTAATGACATGCGTATATATACCACATACATACAACAACTTTCATTAAAAGCTAAATAATAGAGAGGACACAACTACAGCATCGATGGAAACTCAAAAGGAAGAGATAGCTGCGCTCTACAAGGGATTAGTTCGTCAGGAATTTACTGGAAGGTACAAGGGGAATGATGGAAAGTGGGATGAGATTGACCTTGCTGCAGGCGATCCTCTTGAAGCTAAATTGGCTGTTATCCAAACAGTTGCACAAGGAAAAGTGTGGAAAGGGTTTACTAACCATCAAGACAGTGACAGTGGATATAGTTGGAATTATCGTCTTTTTGTAAGGCTCGATCTTGCAGGCATTCAAAACCCCACAAAGTTCAGAATCACCGACTGCAATAGATTTGATATGAGTACTAGTGGATCCTACGAACTTCGTGTTGGGTTTTCTTTGAAAGTCACAACAATTTCTACTTAGTAAAAACTGGTTCATTTTTATTAAGAGTCATGTATAATTATAACATGTAGCAGGAGCTCCTGCATGTAGAGAGTTGTTTAACTGTACCAATAACAGATATTACCCTATTTTTTTTTCAAATTACAGCGCCATCCTAAGACCAGCACTTACAAGTATAATATTATTGTACATTTATTTTCTAAGTTATGTTGCGTTGTTGATAACATTTTGGGCTCATAACTGTTTGTTCTCTGGATACAAGATAAATTTTGTTTCCCATAACCATTAAGCTCCTCTTCTATAACACTCTAGACCGAAGCAAAACACGTCGAGGCATTAAGCACTCGGGTGCTTGTGGGATTTATATACATAATTATGTACATTTACCGTTTATGGACTGGCAGTAAGGATACATACAATAGACAGCTAACTGTTGCTTCCGTCAACATGGAGTTTCTATTCCACTACAATAATTATAGTTATAAGGCTACAGTGGAATCGTGGGTATATTCTTATTACGAGCTACTAACGACGAATACTTATCACGCGCCTAGTTTTGAGAACACTCCCTATGAAGCGTCTGGATTGATTCAAGAAGCAAATGAAGAGGTAAATGAAGAAGCAGAAATCATTATAGAAGAAGCACACTCAGAGGCATCCAAGAAGCAAAAGAAGAAGCAGCCCGCTCTACTCTAAAAGCAGCAGTACGAGCACTCTACACTTGGCTCAAGTACAAGGTGTTTAATGGATGTCACACCAAGGACAATGGAACGGACAAAACAAAACATGGGAATTAAGTGATTGAAGTGGATAATGGCTCTATAGCTACTGACATCATTAACATCTTGAGAGCAATCCACCTGCTATATATCAAACGGACGTGTGTGGAGAGGATTCACTGGGCCTGAAGACTCAAAGTACTACACCAACTACCGCTTCTTTGCAGAAATAGTGAACGAAAGTTCACCAGAAGGTCAATACGAGATCACTGATACTAACTAACACATTTCCAATTCCTATGAATCCCTCAGATCCCAATACCAATTACTCATATGGATATGGACTCGTAATAAAATTTCCTATTAAGCCCAGCCACGGGGTTACAGCAGTGGCATATTCTGCCAGTCTACATGTCTGTCGTCTTTTAGCGTAATTTTATATTCGAGGTGATTTTATATATTCGAGTTTTATGTAGTTAATCACTCACCGGAAACCCTTTTGAGTCCGACAACGTGTAGAGAGTCATTAAGGACCTTGGAATTCTGTCCAGAGCCATCTGAAGGTCAGAGTATGCCTTGGGGGCATTGCTGGAATGCTTCATCATGTCCTGTGACAGTGTGCGTGGTTAGAGGTGGCAGGGGGTACGTAGTCGCTGTTGTCATTATCATACTTCAGTACCAAAAGAAAAGCATGAACAATTCGGTCCACGGATATTAGACAAGCCAGGTACGAATTACATACTCCTTTAAAGCACAGAATGAGGGTGTTTCTTTTAAAGCTACAGGCACCGATTACACGAATCACTGATTGATTACCAATAACACTTACCATTTGTCACATAATCGAAGTACCACGTGCGTTGCGTGTATTCAAATAGAATGTTCTAGACTAAATCTTACAACAAGTTCAAACATAATATTATTGTGGAAAAATGGGTGAAAGTATAGAATTGACTTAAACACCAAAAAAGATGTTGGTTGCGGTATGGTATGATGGCATAGTTTGAGGAGTCATCAATGTTTTCACAAAATGTTTTCAGTACACTTTTCCCCAAAGTGTACTTTGTGATATAAAATGCAAACTGGGCGGCATGAAAGTACGGACAATCCATTAGTAGAATTTCTAATGTATATGTAGCTTCCTGTCGAGGTCTGAGGTTGATGAATACATAAGCGTGCTTACTGCACGTGCATATATCAACAATAGAATGTTCTAGAACAACTCTACACATACTAATATGGTAACGACATTGTCCATATAATTATATACTTGACCTTCTAGAACAAATTTACAGGTACATGCAACAACTTTAAAGCTATAGAAGCCATACCTTTGGTCACTAAATAGCTTGATAGCAGCTGAAATGGAAAAGCAAGCTAAAGTGGAAAGGGAAGCTGAATTAAAGAAAGAATTTAAGAAGATACGTAAACAGTACAAAACACTGAAAGATCAGGAATTTACTGGAGTATACTTGAGAACATGGTCTGATCAGGGTAAAATATGGCATGTGATTGAACCTGCTGTAGGCGATCCTATTGGAGAGAAATTGGCTGCTATTCGAACAGTTACACAAGGAAAAATGTGGAGAGGGTTTACTACTGATCAAGACAGAGAGTACGGGCCACAATGGAATGATCGTTTTTTTGTAGATCTCGATTTTGCAGGAATTTCAAGCCCCGACAAGTTCAAAATCAATGGCTACGAATCGTTTAGACTTACAACACCAAATGCACTCTACGCACTCGGTGTTGGGGTTGCTCTGAAAGTCACAGCAATCCCTTCTTTTACTCCTCCTATTGTGTAACCTATTATTGTGCAACCTTTCTGAATGCCACAACATGTTGAGAGTTGTTGTAGAACTTTAGACTCCTTTTGTGCAAAATGTTTTATTCCGTTGATTAACTTACTGGAAACCCTTTGAGTCCGACAACGTGTAGAGAGTCGTTGAGATTCTTGAGAACCTTGAGCATTCTGTCCAGAGCCATCTGGAGGTCAGAGTACGCCTTGGGGGCATTGCTCATCATGTCCTGTGACAGAGTGTGTAGTTAGAGGGGGCGGGGGGTGACAGAGTGTGTAGTTAGAGGAGGCGGGGGGTGACAGAGTGTGTAGTTAGAGGGGGCGGGGGTGACAGAGTGTGTATAGTTAGAGGGGGCGGGGGGGTGACAGAGTGTGTATAGTTAGAGGGGGCGGGGGTGACAGAGTGTGTAGTTAGGGGGCAGGGGGGGTCAGTGTAATAGAAACACGATATGAACATTTCGATCTGAAGTAGATTTAGTATATGCATGGATGGAATGAGATAGATAAGTCAGGAATAGATGAGATGTACTGTACATACAACTAAGCTCCCTTAATAGTTCTGTTTTGGTGTTAAGAGCTAAGCAATATTGAAATGCCACGATTTTATGCTAAACTTACTTTGAGCAGTAGCTGATATTTGGTGATCCTTTGATGGCCTGAGGAGATATGCATTGAGGTCTAGAGCGTGAGCAAGATTGCGCTGTATGCCCTTGAAGAATGCCTGACACTCTGCCCCCTCGTTAACCAGTGTCTCAGAGTTGGAGCGATTCTTGCAGTAGTCTGAGTACATCTGGAACTCTTGGGTCTGGAGGCAGGAAAGAACAAGTAAAGGCAGTACAGACAATGAGGACAGTATCAGACTCTAGCAGCGAGGGTTGGGCACGTGGGTATGCCAAGTAGCTATGTTTTTGAGAGGGTCACATTACAGTGTATAGGCGGGTATATTTCGAGGGTATAAACTTTTGTGGAAAGAACATTTAGTGTTCGTGGAGTATCATAGTTTTTCAGTAAATGTTCGTGGTCTATACAAGCGAAAGTTTACACCCTCGAAATTACAAACCTAACAGTGCAGAACACAAAGTTGCACCACATATACAGTACTTAGTGACTACCAACGGTAAATATCATATGAATGCTTTATAACTGAACATTGTGAATGTGAAGTACTCTCAGCCCCATATATGGTCAAACCAGACATGACAGAGACTCCATATCCATTGCTCTAGCTCTAGGTTTGAGTCTCACCATAAACTCCAACAGTTTAGGCTCATGGCCATAGGATAATTAGCAATGAACAGCTCCTACATGTCCTAGAGCTTGTCTTGTACATGGGACATGGTCCAGCAAACAGAAACTAGCCCCTCCTCCAAAATGCAAGACCACCATGAGATCAAATAAGATTATCAAAATATTGTGGGATCAAAAGTCAATGTGAATATACAACAGTCAAATCTATTAAGAAAAATAAACACTCACAAAGTTCACAAACAAATAAACGAGCAACTATACACAAGTTATTGATTTTGTCCCTTCCTCCTTGAGCTCATCGATAACTCTGAGATAACTGGCTGGCACCCAACCTTCCTCTAACTCCCCGTTACAGTCGTTGGTCACTCGTACCCACCACCAGCCGTAGGGGTTGATACCCAGCACCTCCACTTGTTGCTCCTTGCAGAGACTGATACCACCATCGGAATCTCCAGAATTGTAGTCGTCCATGGCGTAGTAGTAGCGAGCAGCACCAGGGGCCTGGGAGTGGGGTTGAGTATTTAATGAATAGTGCACAGTGCAGACGAAATTGTGTGGGGGCCACGGTAAACGTAATTTGCCAGTTCAGAAGCATTACAAAAGCAACACAGCGCCATTATTAGATTAGGGCAATTACCTAAAATTAATACATAGTGAGTGTGTTAACCTGACGCAGTGTGTGGTATAGGCTCACCAGTGACTCGTAGTGATCTGCAGTCTGTCCCATTTCACTCTCATCATCCTCATCATAGGACATGTCATCCTCACTAGAGCTCTCCTCTGCATAGAGAGAGAGTGTACACCAATTGAAACAAGTATTCTATTGCATGTGTCTGAATAATTAGGGGGGGGTGCTTACAGTCAACAGATGGACCTAGCTATATCAATGTACACATTAAACAATACTACTGTGACCCACACACACACACAATAACCCACCGTTGGTGCTCCTGGCACTCTCAATGCTGGACTTGGACAGTGAGGCCTGCTCATTTGATGCTCTGCGACTAGACTTGCCACCGATGGAGTATTTGAGACTGGGAGGGACACTGCAGCTAGCCACGAGGGATGATTCTGGGTTTCCTGAGAGACTGGTGGAGGACTTAAGGGGCTTCTTCTGGTCACCCTTCTTGTTTCGCTTGAACAGGTTGAACCTGTTACTGTACACGGAGGGGGAGGTTATGAACTGAGGGGGGGGTGAGGGTATCGATCGACTTACGATATTGATTTCTTGGGGGACTCTTCCTTGATGGAAGCAAACAACCGACTGTCTCTTTGATGTGTTGCTGTGGAGGTTCAGATGAGTACACTGTTGTATTAAGGGGAGAATGGTAGAAACTCACAAAGCTTAGTCTTCCCCTTGTAACTCTTTCTGTCTAGAGTCCCAGACTTGATCACCTTATCTGTGTGTGTGTGAGTATCCATAATGACAGCGAGCAAACATCAAGAGACCACTCCCTACCTTTCATGAGTGTGAACTGGACTTGTAGCAATCTTCGTATCTCATTCGTCCACATGGTGTGTATCACCTTCGTCTGGGCCTGTGGGCGGGGTTATTAATCACATGACACACAAGCTACCCAATCGCACTCACCAGAAATTTGTATATTTTCTGTTGTCCATGTACCGTTAAGATAAACTGAAGAGGCTGAGTGTCGATGGAATCTTTCAGTGCAATGTCCGTCAGCTGTGAGGGGGGTGTGGTGAATAAGAGGGGGTGGGAGTATAGGCACTCACCTCAAGGTGACCTTTGTAGAGGTAGGCGTCCGATTTCCTGACTCTCTTCTTCTCTTCAGAGGCTTCAATCTTTTTGCTAAAGATGATGACCTTCTCAAAGAGGAAGACGTGTCTCTCATGGCCGCGGGAGAAAAGGGAGCGACTGACACTGGCACCACTGTCCCACACGTTGAACGCATCCTACACAGTCACATGATATATTGATAAGTCAATACCTATAAGAGGCCATTTGTCACATGACCTAACGAAAGTCGGTACAGCACTTACATGAACTAGTAATCTTCCTTGTTCAGCAAGAGCACCCTGGGGAAGCAAACATCACATTGTTCACTTAAACTAATATTATGATAAGCACGCGAAGTACATGTAAACACTACATGTAGGAACAATGTTTGACGCTATCCTTGCTAGTGAATACTAACACAGTGAATACAAATATAGACTAGCAGTAAGCACGTGCAGTAATTATGTAACCTTTCAGTCTAAGATTAACTTTACACGTATGTACAACAACTTTACTGTAAAGCTTTAGAAGACATACGTTGGTCACTAAATAGCATTGATGGCAGCTGAAATGGAAATAGATGCTCAAATGGAGAAGATAACTAGGTACTACA
The DNA here is from genome assembly GCF_963675165.1 of Halichondria panicea. Taxonomy (NCBI): domain Eukaryota; kingdom Metazoa; phylum Porifera; class Demospongiae; order Suberitida; family Halichondriidae; genus Halichondria; species Halichondria panicea. The sequence continues at coordinate 5,731,163 of NC_087385.1, read as the reverse complement.
ATGAACTAGAAGGTCAGGAATTTACTGGATCATACTTGGGACCAAATCAAAGAGGGCATATGATTGAACCTTCTGCAGACGATCCTATTAGAAGTAAATTGGCTACTATTCAAACAGTTGCACAAGGAAAAGTGGTGAAAGGGTTCACTACTGATCAAGACAGCAAGTTTGGAAAAGATTGGGATTATCGGTTTTTTGTAGATCTCGATCGTGCAGGCATTCAAAACCCCAAAAAGTTCAGAATCAATAAGTGCGAAAAGCATACGATTGAGAAAAGTCAAGACTACACATTCGGTGTAAAATTTTCTCTGAAATTGACAGCAATTGCTGTCAAGCAGTAAAGAAATATCTTTTTGTGCATTAACTTTTATTCAATATCACAACATGAGAGAGTTGTTGTAGAACTTTTGACTCTTTTTGTGCAAAATCTTTTTAATTAACTTACTGGAAACCCTTTGAGTCCGACAACATGTAGAGAGTCGTTGAGATTCTTGAGGACCTTGAGCATTCTGTCCAGAGCCATCTGGAGGTCAGAGTACGCCTTGGGGGCATTGCTGGAATGCTTCATCATGTCCTGTGACAGAGTGTGTATAGTTAGAGGGGGTGGGGGGTGACAGAGTGTGTAGTTAGAGGGGGCGGGGGTGACAGAGTGTGTAGTTAGAGGGGGCGGGGGGTGACAGAGTGTGTATAGTTAGAGGGGGCGGGGGTGACAGAGTGTGCATGTAGTTAGAGGGGGCGGGGGTGACAGAGTGTGTATAGTTAGAGGGGGCGGGGTAGTCAGTAGTTATTGGTACGAAGAGAAGCATGAACAATAAGTCAGTACACTGATGGAATAATACAATATAGATAAGCCAGGAATATATTACAGAATGAGTATAAATGAAAGCTCCCTTAGAGTATGTTTTTATGAGAGGTGAATAGTGCCAAAAGAAAACGAATTTGGTGTGTTAGGAGGCGGCGGTGTTTACTTTGTGGCGGCGGCTTAACCTCGAGGGTGGCGGCAGGTGTCAGTTGTTGGCGGCGGCTTAACCTCCAGGGTGGCGGCGAGTGTCAGTTGGTGACGGCAATGTGGTTGGTGGCGGCGGCTTAGCCTCGAAAATGTAAAGGCCAGCCGTGAATATAGTAGAGAAACAGAGGGTTGCTCCTGTGCTAGCTAGCCTCGAGACCATGAGCAGCCTGATATCAGGTCAGCGCTAGAGCAACTGTCTGGACTGGTCTTGACCACTCCACAATCCCTCCCAGACACTAAAAACAAGCTTGAGAAGTAGTCTGCCAAGATAACTTTAATTAGTTAAAGGTCAAGTGGTCCAACATTATCTTATTCACATCCACATTAATAATTATATTCGAGGCTAAGCCGCCTCCACCAAGTAAACACCCGACGTAACCTCGAGGTTAAGCCGCCGCCACCGTAGATAGAGTCTCTACACTCTCATGCCGCCACCAAAAAACACCAGCCGCCACCATAGATAAAGAAGGAAACAGCCTCCGCCACATTCGAGGTTAAGCCGCCGCCACCTTCGAAGTTAAGCCGCCGCCAGCAAGTAAACACCCGCCGCCACCTTCGAGGTTAAGCCGCCGCCACCAAACAAAACAAACACCCCCCTCCTAAAAACATCCTCCTTTTGGCACTACTCACCCCTCATATGTTTTTGGTGTTTCAGAGCTAAGCAACAGCGAAATGCTACGATTTTATGCTAAACTTACTTTGAGCAGTAGCTGATATTTGGTGATCCTCTGGACCGGCCTGAGGAGATATGCGTTGAGGTCTAGAGCGTGAGCAAGGTTGCGCTGTATGCCCTTGAAGAATGCCTGACACTCCGCCCCCTCGTTAACCAGTGTCTCAGAGTTGGAGCGATTCTTGCAGTAGTCTGAGTACATCTGGAACTCTTGGGTCTGGAGGCAGGAAAGAACAAGTAAAGGCAGTACAGACAATGAGGACAGTACAATATATACACAGACACTAGCTGCGAGGGCTGGGCCCGTGGGTATGCCAAGTATGTCTCCCGTAGTCAAAACTTAACAGCCTAGAACACACATTTGTACCACAGACAAGTACATCACGTGAAATGTGCTACTTACAAACTGAATGAAGCACTCTCCCATTCTCTCTGGCTGGTCGGCATAGCGATCCAAAGCCTTGCTGAACACACTGTAGAAGACAAACACATGATTAGCTGCACATCTCCAGACTCTGGTATGCTGACAATGCACACGCTAAATAGCATGGTTGTGTGTACCTGTCATGGAACTTGTAGATGTCGAGGATATTACCAAAGACAGCGTCTCTCTTCCCCCGCAATCTCAGTGGGATGCTCACACTCTCAGGGTCCATAGCATCATAGTAAGCCTGGGGGGTGTACAAGTAGTCGTCAATGTACAGTGTCAATCCATTACATGAGCGTAATTATGCGCAACAGATATAACATGATATCGAGTATGAATGTAGATACTATGAAATATACTGGCACAAGCACGAGAACGAATTGTATATGAATAAAACACAAGGATTAATTTCTCATGCTATATGTGTTTTAAAACATGATGACCCTTACCAAATCATACCTCGAGGCTACGCGACTGTGTAATAACACAGAAGGGGCTGTATGACTTTTATTACACGCTATAACTTTGACAATGTGATTTAAAGCCTTTGACATGTATCTTATTTCTTCTTATTTCTGAGACTGAACATTCAAAACTCCACCCCTCAAATATCAGCTGTACCTACTACAGTACGCCACACTCACGTCCATGACCGTCTGCATGTCCTTGATATACACCTTCTCTGTCTCCACCAACTCCCGGTACACGTTGTTCCTACTCTTGATCACTGCCTCACTGCTCTCACCGTCTGTGTACTCCTCTGTCACACTGGCCATCGTCTTGGCCAGATATAGACTGGCCTCGGGGTTGTCCAGGGCCGCAGGGGACGTTATGGAAAGGGGCTCCGAGTTGTTTCCATTTACGATCTCTATTTCACTCTGCGTAGGTAGGGCAAGTGTTGTGCTACATACACTACTCGATATGTATAGGTCATATAGACTATAGTTGCATGGGGACTCACATGAGTAATTTTGTTTTTCTTGAATGATTTTGCTTTGTTGGAGGTAGAGTTACTTTGCACAGCAGCAATTGATAAGATCTTCTGTAGGGAACCCTTGCGATTGTTGAGCAGTTCTCTTGCTTGCTCAAACCTATAGAATAAACAGACAATACATAAAGCCACAGGTCCACAACTAGTTAGACATCACACACAGTGATATCCTCATCACAGAGCTCTGCAAACAATGCACATATGCCTCTAGCCATACAATGCTGGAGTACACATAAACCACACACACACACACACACACACACCACACACACACACACACACACACACTCACACACGCACACACGCACACACACACACACACACACACACACACACACACACACAGCACTCACTTCTGTGATGTCTTGTGTGCATTCTTGCTGTACTGTTTCTCCGGTGGTAATGCAGCTGCCAGGTCTATCATAGCAGTTAACTGATTGGGGTTGACTCTGTTGAGTGTCCCGTCTATCTGACGCACCAGATCTGTGGCTATCTTGCTTGACGGTTCCTCCAGCGGCTGAGATGCCATAAACTCCAGTGCATCCTGTGTCCACTGCTGACACTGTGTGGGGGTGGGAACAGCTGTATCACAACAGTACGGTACGTACATGTACATGTACATCAACATAAACTGATGATTCTAATGTAACTACACTTTTCAAAATCGGAAGGTCAGCTTAAATAAAAGGTGTATTCTAGCTGTAGCCCTGAGACATAACATGGTACTATGACTGTCTTCAATTTTGGACCAAAAACAACCATTCAGAATGAATACTTTACTCCAGTGTTACATGTAGGACCATTCAAACTACTTCCAAGCAACTGTACTACTACATTGCAATGTGCTACAATTATCCTACTTGTCTTGTGGTCATGTGGAATTTGACGCAGACAATGAATAAGTCTCTCTTTTGTTGACATAGAGTCATGAGCTCCTGGTAGGTGGTGGTGAGGTTGTCGAGTTGGTTCTGAACTAATGTGATGGCTTCCTTAGTAGCCGAATGCATTGTGTCGTCAGTCTCCTTGGGTTCAAAGGTCGGGTTAATGAGAATGTTAGCGTCGGCACGGATACGGTCCATGTGTTCATCCATTGTCTGTGAGGGGAGTGGCAGGTCAACAATATCACCTAGTAGTACCAGCATACACAGCTGATCAAACAGCTAGCATAATTATATAGATATAGTACCAAATTTTTTCTTTAATGGGAGAGAGTGGGAGATAGTGGGAGATAGTGGGGAAGAAATGGGAAGAGATTTTTGGGGAATTGTTAGGTCAGAGAACTTACACTTTTGCATTTTGAGACAAATGCTTCGTGTTTCTCTCCCAGCTCCAGCGAGCTCTCGAGAGTGTCTCCTAGTAAAAGTCCACCACTCTTGAGGTCGTCAATGTGTCCTTGCATCAAGTGTTTGGACTGCAGCCAGAACGTACAGAGCAGTGAATGGTATTAATTGGCATAGTGTTGGAGGATGTTTATCAAACGCTCCACTTATAATTATATGCTAATTTGTAACTTAATTCAAGACATTACCTTGTCAGCACTCCTATTAAAGTGGCACATGCGCATCATGTGATCCACCCGGGCTTTGTGCACACCCCAGAACTTGTCAAACTGACTCATAGTGTTTCTAATATCCTCTAGCATTCCGTTGAGTGCTGACATCATTGTGATGTAATCCTTAGTCCCCAGTGAGATCTCAAGAGAGCCTTGATCAACCTGGTGTTTGAGCACGTCCAAGAAGTTGTCAATTGATAGCTCTGCTTCGGCCAGACGATTGACAAGCCCCTCCTTCAGTTTAAGATCCTCTGTCATGATATGCTCCGCCTCTTTGACACAGGTGGGCACCTTGACGAGGTCCAGAGCATCTCTCACGTCGGGGAACCGTGTCTTGGCTCGCTGATATAGGTGCTGCATCTTCTCAAATTCCTGAGGATGGAGAAATCAAATTAGCTTAGAGATAATATATACTGTACTAGACAAATACAATATCAGGGAACGGCGTGGTATTGGTATCAGTATATATATTCTATATTCGACAGAAGTTATAATTATGTAAGGAGAGTGGTGTTAGATTGCACAGGTACAATAATATTGAATAGCTATTGACAAAACTCACTAGTCTGTTGTAGACCCAGCTCTTGTGGTCGTACTTGAGGGAGCCACCCAACTCATCGGGAACATTACTAGGCTCAAACTGATCCAACAAGGACTTTTGGTCAGGCAGGTACGCCATCTGCAGGGAAAGTAAGTCTTGTGCTGAAAGAATACATACATGTACATAAGTATATACATACAGCCTACATGTACTGAGCAGAGAAGTACAGCATGGGATTGGTTTATCATTGTGGGCTATGCTCTAGATACTCACATGTAGTTTAGCAATGACGTCTGGACTGGCGAGGTTTTTAGAACGACTGAACAGTCCTGTCTTGATGTAGACGTACACCATGTGGACACTCACGGGGAACTTGTTGACCTGCATGATAAAACAACCATCAGTTAAACTAATCACTTGAACACAAACAAGTACTCACTGATATCTTCTCCAGAATGATTTTGGTAGCTGAATGTGTCTTTGAGCTCCTAGAGTCCAATAGCAAGGTCACGCCACACGAGAGCTGGTCAGCACTGCAACAGAGAGTTAATGATCAGCACAATCTCACCAACGCCTCTCTAAACACAAGCTGGGGATTTCCCCGCCCACCTACCTGAGAAGTGTCTTGATATAGAGTATGGTGGTGGTGAGGTCGGCTTGAGCCTCTTTGGCGTCAAGTAGTCGCAGTCCCACGTCGGGTATAGTGAGGATCGGGTGCTTGTCCTCCTCCAGACCACCGGCCAGATAGGCCAGCTGTTTACTCAACACTTTCTTCAGGACATCTCCTCCCATCTGGGTACCTGTATGAGCGTGATACAAGTAATTATTGTATACAACTTGATACCTTAAATGCAAGAGGTGTGGTGTGTGGCTTGTCTGTGAATGCATCATATTGTTAAGTGTGCAGCTGTGAATATATAGTGCCATGACAATGATATCGATGGGCAACCAGCTGAATTTAGAGGGTACGTTGATTCTATATTGGGTGCAGGGTGTTTGAGAACACTTGTAAGAGGCTCAAAATGCCTTTAGGAGTGAGTACAGGATTTGGCTGTTATGGTAAAACTCCATTAATGGCCAACCACAACACTATACACGTGGTCACTGTACAAGGGACGAGGTGATTAACGGGTGTGAAATTTTAGCTCTAAACATTCAACACTCCTCCACATATACACACATATAGTAGACTAACACACCTAGTGCATGTACACAGGCTCAACACAAAGCACAGACAGACTGTCAGAGAACTATGAGAACTGCACCGGTGTAGTCAAAACTATGTAGAGGTGACTACATACACCCTGAAGTGATCTTATTATGTGCGGCTTATTAAGAGTTGGCAGGTTGTCCATGTGAGAGCTCTAATTGATATCCCATATCAATTTCCAACTTGTGTTTTAGTCAGCATTCCTTTCTAACCAACATACAACATTGAGGCACACATCACAGAGGCTATAATTAGACCAAATCTCCTCGCGTGTGTTTTATCGAAGATTTAATTGAACAATGAGCCTTATATTACAACATTGTATACACAAAGCCACACACAAACCGTACATAAAGGCAGGCATGCGTGATCATTCCTGGTAAAGTACAATGTAAGTTCCTGCTGTAGGTACATAAAACAGGTCCACAGCAACAGCTGGAGTACACAGTCATTGGCACTGTCAGAGTGGTTATGCCATTGATCAAAGCTTTAATAATGCAAACAACCAAAAATAGGCGTATCTGATTCCACTGGGTAGGTAACTTGACCCCCAGCCTCTCCCCCACAAGATTAGTTAGTACAGCCTATGACTATTATATATCAATACCGCATGGACAGTGAATGAAGAACACGGGAATGATGCTTGACAACAACTAGGATCTATTCACCAGAAATCACTCTCAAATATTGAGATCAAATGGCTCATACAAAAGAGGAGGATAATTGACTGCACATGTTTATACTACTGTAAAACAGCACTCCTCCATTAAATCTTCACACTACAGCAATGGGACCCAGGCAAGTTCGGAACAAAATGCATCTGAGGCTCACAAGGCCCCATGCCTATTATTACATTATCTCTACTAGACTATACAAACAAACAAGCCATGATACAAGCAGACACACCCACCATCTGACAATGTTATTTCCAGGTCCTTATCTCGCACCACTCTCTTAGGGGACGGTGGCCTGGGAGGTCTCTCTGCTTTGGACTTTCCACTGGAGCTGGCCCCATCTTGTTTGAGCTCCTTGTGGCCAATGGGACTGTCCGGTGGCCTGTGTTTAGGACTCTCCTGTGGTCTGTGTTTAGGGCTCTCCTGTGGACTGACAACTTGGCTGGGTGGTCTAGGAGCCTCTCTCCTCTTCTTAGATGAACTTTTACTTTCAGAGTGTGTGGGAGACGTCTCATTGCTCTTACTGTGCTTAGGGCTATCACCCATCTTTGAACTTTGATACTTACTTCGCTTAGATTCTAACACATCAGCATCAGAGGATGCCCTATTCACTTTCTTACTAGCAGAGTTGCTAGCACTGTTCTTTCTTGAAAATATAGAGCTCTTCTTGGCAGGGCGTGTATCAGTAGGCTCACTAGTACTGGTGGTGGTGGTGGCTCTCACTGTAATGTTTGGTGATGACACTCTTTTGGTTAAAGTGGGCTTGGTCTTCCTGAGTGAGTCGTGAATAGCGTTAGAACTTCCTGTCTTTCCAGAATTCAGCTCAAACAATCTTCGACGGTCACTAACAGACATACTCTGTGCTATCCCTCCTGTGGCCATCGTAGCTCTGCAAGTGGGTGCATACCAAGTGTGTATTAATTGACTGAAAGTGGACTGCATGTGCTTGGCAAAACTCCAGTTAAATATAAGTACTGTTATACAACAGTACTAAATAATGTACACAATAATCTAACTCAAATCTACATACGTAGAGATACCATCTTTTTAGGTCTGTGATTTACACGAGATGCTCTGTCTGGGCCGGCCATGACCCGTACCCATGGGAATAGGATGCTTAGCATACAGCCTAGGAAGTTGACAGTGACATTGCTCGATAGGCTTGTGTCCATTCCAACATAACATTAACACAAACATCTGGTTGAACTGTACTAAAAGCAGGTAGCTATCTAATCTATTGTGCGTGTGCGTGTGTGTGGTTGTTTGGTCACAGTAAAACCTATGGTAAAACCAGCAATTATTACCACTAAACATCAACTTACCTCACAAACAAAACAGAAGTTTCAGTTATCTGCTGTGTCCGCTCAACATTTAGCAGTTGCAACTTGACCTCTCTTAGTACTACAATGTCAGATATGTCATATATAGACTAACCATAGAGGACTAATAACCCAATGCGCTCCACTAAACAAGGCATTGGAATGCAGCTTGCAAAACCACTAGATTTAGCTGCAGAGGAGGGTGTGGGGATAATTTTACCACACGTGGTTTCACGCATGCCCAGATATGCTAATGTGCATATAAAACTGTCAAATTCACAAAAGCAAAAGCTAGTGTCGATAATTATCATGGCGTCAGTGTGCAGGATTGTCAAAGCTGGATCTAGGCTGATTTTAAAGCTAGACTAGAGCCATTAGTCATTACCAGGAACCTGAGGCTGAGTACAAGTGTGGGTGGTAGATTGTGTGCATGCATGCTCAGATAAATATCCATAGCAATCCTTATGACCTTTGTAGTTAATGATACATGCCTGGCATCAATTGTTGCATTGTCTGCTGATAGTAACTAGATCTATCGTGTGCAAAATCGCCAAGAAGATGTCTCACCTTTGGTTGTGTGGTTGTAAGCAACATTGCCAACAAATTAACAGTGCATGCATTCTTGTATATCATGCAATTTGCAGGAGCCCAGATAATTAGTAGCATGCTTTATAACTTCGCAATTTGCAGGGAAAACTGTAGCATACTTTATAACTCAGCTGTTACGCAATTTGACAAGGTGGAAGTTATGTACATATAGCTATAATTATATAGCATGCAGTGCAATAAAGCTGTAACTCATGCATCGTAACTTCTGGGTGTTAAGCAACATTATAATCATTGTCCCTCAGGCAGTGGAGCAAAGTCAACTGTGCTGGGAAGGAGTGCTCGTGTGCTGATTGGAGGTGCTGTGTACTGGCCTATATGCATGGTGGATACGGCCTGCTAAACAGAGAGGAGGGGTCTGGCTGGCATCATGATCAGACTCGCAGCAGCTGAGATCAAACAGCATGCAACAGTCATCAGTATATATAAGTTAGTCTATCAGTATACGTGTCTCATTAAAAATGCACTGTATATATGCATGTGTTTCCTTCTTCTTTGGGTTATACTCGAGCCTTCATGCATATACACTATATAGAAAACTGTAGCTAATGTGTTAGCATAATGTACATTTGTTCATGTTCTTTCAGTAGCTGATTTGTTACTTGTTGTGTGTACAACACTGTGCAGGTCTGTGCAGAGAACAAGGAACAAGACCCACTCCCTCTATTTGTGGATTCACCTCAAACCAGATGCCAATGTGAAGGAATGCACTAAAGTAGCCGCTACTCTAGAGGCGAAGGTCACTCAGTTAAACGGCCCAAGTCCAGACGACGCGAGGACAAGATATTTGCAGGTGTGGGATTTGGTCCGAACTTCTACTCGCGGGTGCATGAGTATATATATAAACAATAATTGTTTAATATGGACCTCCATCACATGTAGGTAACTGGAGGATCTCCTAAGACTGCATGAGAACTATTGCTATACCCTCATCGCAAGGGTTACCTTGGAGAGATGCCTCCTCTGGTCAGCGAGATATAATTATGCTGCACGCAATGCTGAACTCGTGCATTTTTAATCGTTTTGCAGGTGGTGACATATTTGTGCATGCAAAGTGTAGCAACTACAACAAGTTGTACGAGCTGTGTCAGCTGCTGGTGCGTTCATTTCCTCCAGGAGCAATAGAGAAACAGAGGACATTTTTATGGCTGGACATATACCAGGAGGGAAGGGCCGGATCTCTCATGTATATGGTTCATAGATGGTGATTGTCCAATTTATATTATTTGGAAAATAGCATAACATTGAATGCTTACTGTTTTTAGAGAGGCTATATAGTGCAGAGGATTCAGGTTGGTACATATATATATACCGTATACTGTATAGGCTGGCAGCAGTTATAAAAGTTAAAGTGCAGCCAGCCATGACCACCTCATTCACACACTGCGTATGTTTTCTTCACAAATGCAAATTATATATGTGATGATTATGATTATTTTTGATAGACTGCACTTAGATGTACATGTTATGATAGACTGCACTTCAAATATTAACTGCTGCCGACCAACCTGAAAATCTCATAATTACTATTTGTGATTTCCATATAATTATACTATCAGTTCAAATTGTATAATTATAGGTACAGAGAACCCAGCTGAAGAGGACGATCGAGCAGCAGTGGCAGTGGATACGAGAGGGTAGTTACTGCATCACTCAGAAATGGGTGGACAAGTCGGACATCGTTCATACTACCAAAAGTAATCACTATAGTAGACCTATAATTATATGTTCCATTATAGTATACGTTGAACCTATGCAGTAGAATGATTTCGTATTCTCAGCCATATGGGAACGTGTGTGGGGAGAGTGGACTGTTCTTTATCGATTATGCTGCTTCTCCTACTAACTTTGAGGATCGTATGACTGGCAGTGACAAGGATGGACTCCATGATGATGTCATGAGGCTGACAGAGTGTGTGACGGGTACTTCCTAAGTCAGAATAAACTAAGTGTGAAGATTGTAGATTGTACATCTATGCAAATAGATAATTTATTATGACAATAGCGAGAATTAACGTACAGTTATCAAAAACACTAGGAACCATTTCTTAAATGTTTCACTACTACAGAAACTAATTTTGGTTCCTTGATTGTCCGAAGTGCGAGGACAATATTCTCCCAACTCGGTGTGCTGTCATGTTGTTTCCTCCAGTACTCCACAGTCTCACAGAAAAATTGATAGGATGGTGAGATATGCCCTTGTTGGAATTGTGATTTACGATTTAGTTCTGTCAGCACTCTGTACTCCACTCCTAGAGCTTGGCCAAATTGAAACGTTTTTTGGGATTGAGTTAATTCTGTTCCCAACAATTTAGCAACATCATTGGTATGAGCTTCGATCCCTTCTGCAATTCATTGCAATAGTTACAAACACAATAATTATACAAATTGTACCTGATTTGGGATCAAGTTGTGGTGTTTGTGGATTGAATACTTGTTGTGGACTGGCCAGCAAACGAGGAGACGTGAGACAAAACTGTCTCTGATTGCTACAAGTCTCAACGCCTTCCAACGTAAGAGTTACCATCAACGTTTTCTCACATTTGGGTAGAGGGGTTATCGTAAGGGTGCAACGTGGAGGGTAAATTGCTGTGGCTCTACTTTCCATTGACTGTCTGACCTCAGTCTTTTTAATCTGTATGGCATGTACGTACATGGCTTAGTGTATAGTAATTATTCTGTAACATGTGTACACGAGACTAAGCTGAGAAGCTCTTGGGTTAACTATCAACAGAAGCCAGATAAAAACCCATTTTGACAAACTAACTTTGCAAGGATGAACATCAGTGGTAATGGAGTATCCTTGTCTCTTTATTTCATCTTCTGGAATATTGAGAATCACAGCAGTGTCTTCAAACTTGATCGAGAATGAAGCAACTTTTAGCTCTCCAAATGTTTCAAGTAGGTTTTTCAGTGACTGCAATTTGTTAACATGCAGACAATACAATTATAGTCTAATTGCTCACCTCTACGAGACTTGGTTCATTTCTACAAACTGCGAAGATTGCTTCCCAGGGTTGGTCTCGAGATATGATGTTACACTGTTGCATCAACACGGCAAGATATTCATCATGATCCAATAAGTACTCTTGATCTATAAAGGAAAACTTCAATAGCAGCAAATCATATGTACTAAACATGTATACATACAGTTTTGTTGGTCATGTTGATCTGGTAAGGGGAATGCTTCATCCTAAAAAAAGATGATATTAATCATGATTATAGATCTAATGCATGGCTATACCTCTGTGTACTGTGCCAATTGAGGTGCTGTGTGTAGTCGATGCCTGTTACTCATATGCATTGGTGGGACCATGCTACTAAGTGGTGAATCGACCGACCTTTGTGATAGCTATGAACAAAGTGAAAAAATTTCATGGTCATGTAAATTGGACACTAATTTTATAAATTGCCTATAATAGTCTTTCATGTAAATGCAAGGGGGGATTTACCTGCTGATAGGAGATATCATCAGGTGAGTGGGGAGAGCTTACAACTGAAGATTGTTGCTGGTACATGTACTTCTGAAGGTAATCATAATAGCCAGGGAGTAACCCCAAAGGAGTACATAAAACTGCACGTGCCTTTGATTGTGCTTAAATCAAATTTATTTTTAGGACCATATTCAGCACCAGAGGAGGTCGGACATCACTTGAACTTTCACTAATTATGACCTTTTAATGACATTCCAGGCCAAATTGCTTTTCGTTTTTGCTGACTCAGCAATAGAACACGACTGGATCTAGCTAGAATGGCTATTATGTGCTGATAGGGTTAGGTCCAGTAACCATCACAGACACCAAACACAACTAGTTGTCAATAGATTCAGCGACAGAAAGCGTGCAAAAACATTATCTCATAAATCAGTCGCCCTCTATAACATAGACTCGTGATTAGGCCGCCCAACTTTTAGAGGGCGGCTAAAATATGAGACTAGCTGAAGTGCAGTAGCCGTTACTGATGAGTCAGCAAAAAAACGAAAAGCAATTTGGCCTGGAATGTCATTAAAGGTCATAATTAGTGAAAGTTCAAGTGATGTCCGACCTCCTCTGATTCAGCACAGTCACCATAGAAGTTAATGATAAATCATAATTAAATGCATGGCTATACCTCTGTGTACTGTGCCAATTGAGGTGCTGTGTGTAGTCGATGCCTGTTACTCATGTGCATTGGTGGTGGGACCATGCTACGAAGTGGTGAATCGACCGACCTTTGTGACACCTATAAAGTGAAAAAACTTCATGGTCATGTGAATTTGACAATAATTTTATATGTAACTCATTGTTGCCTACGGTTTCAATTATTAGTCAGCTAGACAATAATTAAAGCCACTACGTCATGTATACTACCTTATTGTTACTATTATATAAACGGGTACTAATTTTAGCGAATTTGTAATTAACGCTAAATTAAGTACTCACTAATAATAAAACGCAATTAAAAATTATGAATCTCATTAAAAATTTTTTAATTATAATGTAATGTACTTTTGAGAGTATGCTAATTAAGCAAGCTAGCACTTTTTTCATCTGTATCTGACTCCAAACTTTCCTTTCAACCTAGCTTACTTGTACATCTTTTGAAATAATTATTATATATATTGTGGTAATGATTTTGCTACAAATCCGCCAAAATTACCGTATAGCGTGTAATTTTCGTGGGGCAAAATATTCGTGGTTTTCGTGGTTGGAGGTCTGACCACGAATATTTTACCCACGAATAAGGGACCTTACCTACCTTTACCTGCAGTGCAAGCAGCAACCACGAAAATATTACCCACGAAATGTCTCAATATTGCTGAACCACGAATATTTTGTCCCCCGAAAATTACCCGCTATACGGTAGTACAGAGAAAATCTGAAAACACTAAAATTACTACCCGTCTATAATAAGATATATGTAAGGGGGGGGGGGATTTACCTGCTGATAGGAGATATCATCAAATGAGTGGAGACATGTACTTCTGAAGGTAATCATAATAGCCAGCTGGGGGGTGAGCCCAAAGAAGTACATAGAACTGCACGCGCTTTGATTTTGCTTAAATAAAATTCCTTTTAAGGACCAAATTCAGCACAGTCACCATAGATGACAGATAGGACGTATGGATAGACCCCTGCTGGCTAGTGTGTAGTATTTTGTGGTTTTCCTTTCACATTGAGGCTAGGTACAACGCTAGGTACACATACACTTGTTGCGAATGTGTATGAACTTCAAAGGAAAACCACCAAACACTACACAAGCTCAGAAAACCTTCGTATACTATAGCGCACATATCATGCAGTTGTATGTATTTCATCGGATACATATCCAATCATATCCAATATACCCTAGATATCCATGGTACAAAATTCAGTCATGCACTTACCGGCTTAGTATATAAATTACGTCCAATATAAACAGGAGCTGTTCTTGACCTGTACGTGTTGGGACCACGATGAGATGTTGGCTGAGGTATGTGCAAATCCCTAAATGAGCGCTGCCTAGACAGTGGAAATGAGTCGTACAAGGGGGGTAACAAATCTTCGTGTGTGCTGAGTAGCTCTTGATCTTGCTGTAGGTCATTATCATATACATCATCTATCGATGTAACATGCAGTCAATATAAGGACCGGTTTTTGGCGTATATTTCATGACTTACCATCTAGTGTTAGCTGTTGTTTTGCTTTTCGTAGGATTAATGTAAGGCTTTGAATTTTCTCTTCCCTTTCACCAGCTTGTATTTCCAATGTTTCTGTCTTCTCACGCTCGGCACTGAGTTCCTTGCAAGCATCCTTAAGCTGCACAGTTTGTTGCTCGAGCAAACGTGATGTTCTACTAAATTCCTGTTCCATGTCATCATATTTCCCGAGAGCACCCTCAAACTGGCTTCGACATGATGCCAAATTTGCCTCGATCTTCTTCTTGTATGAGTTAGCTTCCTTTTTTGTTCGTTCACATTCTTCTAATGCTTCCCTTTTTTCTTGTTCAGCTTGTCTCAGCTTCTGCTCTGTTTCAGTATTAAAAAGACCCATACGTCTAAAAATAGAGGCTCCCTATGAATAATCGATAAATTGTTAGTGAATACCACACATACATGTACATACTGACTACCTGGGAACGCTTTTCTCTCCTGAAACTCTCTAATTCACTTCTTAAAGAAGATGTCATTTTTCTTTGAGAATCAATCTCTGCCAAGAATGTTTCGGCTTCTTCATTTTTTCTTTGAAGCTCCATTTGCAGCTTCTCATTATAACCAGTAAGCTCTTGTATCGTAAGAGTCAATGTGTCACATTTCGTTTGAAGGCTTTCAACTTCATGAGATTTGGAGCTCTGAATGCTGTCTTTATATGTTGATGTGTTTTTTTGGGCCAGGAAACGCTCACATAATTGATGAGCTGAAAGCCTTTCGTCTGGGACGTTGTGCAAACAGGCAATGAATATGCTTTTAAGGTGATGGCTATCAGGAATGATTTGAATGTGGTTTTGTCGGCGATCAACTTCTGAGATATTGTATATTGGGCTAGGTTCAGGAAACTCACATGTAGCAATCTGTAAGCCAATCACACCCACAGAAAAGATATCGATCTTGTTTGTGCACACTGTCTGAAAAGAGGTGCATTCTGGGGCTAAATATACAATAGAGCCAAGACCAGCTTCCACATCTATTGCTTCACTTGAAAGTTTAGACATACCAAAATCAGAGAGTTTAGCTCTATAAGAATCTAAACTGAGCAAAATATTGTTGCTGGAAACATCTCCATGGATATAATTGATGGAATGAAGGTAAGAAAGTGCAGAAACAATATCATGACAAATATTGACTTGCAAGTGGTATGGTGGTGGAGATCCTGATCTTTCTAAAAATTCAGTAAGATTCGTATCCATTAATTCCATGAAAAGAACAGGCAAACCAGAATCAGGGTCAACAGCCTCACCTAAGTATTGGACAACACATGGATGTATTATCTTGCGTAGGATATCACACTCTTTTTTGAACTGTTCGACAGGGTGAGAATGAGCACCTCGCTTGTATTGGTATAGTGCCTTATGTAAAATCTTAGCGGCACATATTGCATCTCCATATAAAGCAACATGCACAGTTCCATAAGCTCCATGGTTAATAATATGTCTTTTGATGAACTGCGTAGAAGGTGTACTAAGTGTCCCTGTAAGTTGGGGGAAATTATTTCATGTAATAAAAGCACCAGTGTTTGGTACACAAAGAGGCGTATAATTTAAGAAAAATGATATATACCCTATACACAGGGCCGTAGATAGCTTAGATATGCAGGGGTGGCAAGATAACACAAGCATGCCGACATTTTTTGGGACACACACTATTTTTTTTCAATTTTTGTCAATTCCTATTCCTTAGAAAACAGCAACATGAGTTTTCTATCTCTAGCAAACATTATATTCACTAAAGCACCTAGCTTTCCAAAATGGCGATTGCTGATCAGCCATTTGCATGGTTTACACATGCAATATAAATAGATCTAGATCTAGATCTACATCCAGTATTCTGCATTGCGCGTGTGCAAATAACCTAGATTTAAAATGCCAGGGGGATATCTATGGCCCTGCTAGTACATTTCGTGGCACCTTTTAATATTATACTTTTAGCGGTACCGCGGTACCCTTGGATCATGATGATTGCTAAATCTCACATTTAGGTTCCACAAGGACACGTGCTTGCTTGTCCTCTCTGCTTCTCCTACCGCCACCGCCAGTCACTTCAACCGGAGCTTGAGTTGCAAAACTAAAACCCCGTCCTCTTGATCGTCCCCTGCCACGTCCAATCCCAGTGAAGTTACCTTTTTCTGCCATAGCTGTAGATTTATAATTTAAAATTGATCTAGTGTTTTAATTTACCTCCAGGCTTGTCCCGTGCTGCTGGAATTAGTCTACGAGCCATATTTCTTAAGCAGCATAGACACTCGTACTCACAGACGTAGACAGACAGTCTATATTTTAATATAGCTAGCCGGCCATGCAAAGCTACAAGCCGCAAGAGCAAAATCCCAAGGGTGTGTCCCGCTCAGTCCTTAGTCGAGCGCCGCCGCCCTCCTTCAGGGCAACGGTAGAGGGCGGCGGCGCCCGACTACTACTCAGTCCTCAGGCCGAGTTGTCTCTAAAATAAGGTGGATAGTCTCGCAAGCCAGCCACTATTTTTGGGTCTGGTTCCACGGAACCACTGTTCAAGGGGCTGGAGTCGAGGCTAATAACTACTGCTAGCTAATAGCTAGCTGTACATGATGTTGATACTTTTCCGAAAGCTCTTTTCCTCTTCTGTGAGGAGTCATGCTACAGTGTGGAGGCCAGCGGTATTCACCTTACTGGTAGGGCAAGTTCAAGAAAATGGCTGTAGCTAGATCTAGCTAGATCTAGTTCCATTCCAGGTGGGTGGTGTGTCATATACTGCCAGTGGAGTGTATGCAGCAGAACATAAACTATCGCAAGTACAAGTCTCTAGAAAGGATAATTTAATAAGCAAGGTACTGTATGCATTCGCCTGAGCTGTACTTATTCATGATTTTTTTCTCAGATACGGAGATGGTGGTCAAATGTTGGCGCTGTCAACAGATTCTCCATCAGTGAGTATAATGGTGTTGATTGGAGGTCCATCTCTCCATGCCCACTCTCCCTGCAGCCATGATTAGCCTCAACTCTCTAGTGTTCCTGCTCTGGAGGGTGGCTCCAATGTACAGACTAATGGATAAATATTTCATATCTTCCATTTCCAGCAGTAAGTAGCCAAGTATACACACACACAACCACCCACCCACCCATTTAGAGTCATCTCTACCTCTCCTCCTCTCTGCGTTCAGCCACACAGAGGTGTGGCATCTTGGTCTCAACATGTTAGTACTGTGGAGCTTCACCCCCGCACTTATGAGTGAGTCCCTACTCGTTACATTCCCTTCATCCATCCACCCCCTCGTCTACAGGGACCCTAGAGGACATGGATAGCTCCATCAGCTCCTGGCCCTACTACCTCACTGGAGGTATGTATGTATGTCTTTCTCTAGCTGGTGTGTATTAGACTACTATGGTATTTGCAGGCACCTTTGCATCCATGGTTGGCTACTACTCCAAGGTTTTTAAAAAGCTGCCCATAGGATCACTCGGAGCTGTGAGTATGAACTATATATTATCAGCTCACCCCCATCCTGTATGCAGTCAGGTGCCCTAATGGCAGTGGTCTCCATGGTGGTGTTCAACAACCCGGACTCTGTGGTCTACCTCATCTTTCTCCCCTTTGTACCCATCCCAGCCTCGTGGGTGAGTACGTATCAACTATATCCTGGTTATGCAAGTTTCATTACTATTACTTAGGCTCTTGGAGGTGTTGTTGCCTTGGATGCAATAGGTGTTATTAGAGGGTGGCAATTCTTTGACCATGCTGGACATTTAGGAGGAGTCTTGTTTGCTGTGTAAGTACAACCATTATTTACTCTGTTAGTGGCTCATGCTATTATACACTGATGCAGGTTGTATCAGTGGTGGCTTCACAAGGTGTGCAGTAACATTCACCTCAAGTCGGCTGTTGGGTGGTTCAAAGCACGATCAAAAACAAACAGTTAGCATTCATAAATGAATTTGTTATCATGACATTAAATCACAGTTTATAAAAAATGCAATAAAAAGTTGATGATACGTTTAAAATGTGACAATAATGATATACAAACAATAACATGAAAGAGATGTTCATGTTCCTTGAGTTCTAATGAATCTCCTTCTTCGTACTAACACATAAGACTCATAATTGGAGGGGGGTGGTCTTGCGGGAGGTTGAGGGAGAACTCGTAATTGAGATTCAGCAATGCTCACCCTTGTACCCAGCAGCAGAGGGTTAAATAGAGGAGGGGGTGTTGTTTGTGAAGCGTGAGGAAGAGGGAGACAGTTCGGAGATGTTATTGTGTGCGCAGAGGGTGTGTTAGCATCGACAAGTGTTCCACTGGTCTCCTCTTTGTGCAACGATGGGGTCGCAGTTTTATTAGATGGTGGTGTCGGCGATATTTGAAGTCCAGTAGGAATGTTAGATTGTTTGTTTGGTGTCTTGGGAGAGGCAGAGCTGGTGCTAGTTGCCTGAGGGGAGTTGTGATTACTTGAAGTACGAATCACAGCAATCTCCTGCACCCCATGTGAGCCATCGCTTGAACTATTCTCATTGTCATTAATATTCAGTACATTTATACCGTGAAAAACAGCATCTATACTATCCTCCACGGAGTCTCTGTTAGAACTCTCAGTCTCTGTGCTGTATTGCAAAACTGGTGGGCTGTTCTCAGGGTGTACATGTACTCCAGCATCAAGTGAATCGCTGATAATGTGAATAGGATCGGTCTTTGGACTTGAGATGGAACCACTTGGTTGTGGAAGGTTTTGAGGAGCGAGGTCAAAGAATCGATTTAGACTGTCCGTTTGAAAACTCTTCATTGGCGATACACCATTTAAATTCTCGGCTATTATGATGCTGTTGACGAGATTGTTCCTGGGAGCTGATTGTAAGCATTTCCCTTCATTCACAGGAGAGGAGCTCTCCTCCTCACTCTGATACTTGTTCTCAACATCCACACATTCGCTTATTTCTCTATTTAAATCTTGAGGAGCAGGAGGAACTTTTTTACTCTCGTGATGAATTGTTTCACGCTGTATGTTCATTCTGTGTTCGTCAACATTTGGAGCATAGTTGATTCTATTGTCGCTATTGTTCACATCAAGTTCTTCCACTTCGGAGCAGTTCGTCTTTGAGTTAGCTTTCTTCTCAACTACTCTATCTCCAGTCTGTGTCTGAATGGCTGGAGGAGAGGCCACACTAGCACTGGTGATGGAAGGAGCGCTGTAATCTTGTTCCCAGTCAAATGGGTCATTGATGTGTACACCAAGATGCTTCATAGGTGACTTTAGCAGGTTTTGAATTATCAGGTAGTCAGGCTTGTCGTAGTATGACAGAGAGTTTAAGTGCTCCAAATATGTCTCAAACTCAACTGGCATTCCTTTTATGAGTTGCAAATGATCGAAATTAGCTTTAAATTCACCGGCCTCCTCCTTGTTTCGAATCTTCCTCCATGGCAGTTGCCCCACCGCCAGCTCTACAAGCATATAAAACACTGACCACAAATCGTCATGTCGACCAAGGTCTTTGGATTGATGGGCGTTCACTGATGCATAACGAACGGTACCTCTGAATCCAGCGATGGGTCTAGGTTGTCTGACCTCCCCTGTTAGTGTGGTGTACTGTCTAGAAAGACCAAAATCAAGCATTACACAGGTTCTGCTTGTGCTTGGAGTAGCTCCTATTGCAAAATTTGATGGTTTGATGTCTCTGTGAAGAAAGCCGCAGTTGTGGATAGCTTTTATTGCATCAATAATCTGTACTCCAAGTCTAAGGGTAGTTGAGAGTGTGAAGTGCTGGTTCGGTTGTTTCTTTCTTAGCTCTGACAAACTGGGACCCAACAGTGTCATGACAACATAGTTGACCACATCGTTCCTACCGCAGCCAATAAAGTCGCAGACGTGACAGGTTGTTCCTTGCAAGCGTTTGAGAACTGCCACCTCCATTTTGAGCACTTGTTTGGAACTGGTGCATGACTCCACTTTCAAAGCACATACCTGGACACATGTAAAATACAATTATAGCTGCAGTATCAAAGCTAGTATTATCTCACCTGTCCTGTAGAGTTATCCCTGCCCTTGTAGATCTCACCGAAACCTCCTCCTCCAATCTTCTTGAGAACTTCCCAGCGATCTCGCAGCTTGGCTCCACAGGAAAGCAGTGGAGAAGATGTGCTATGATCCTCAGTCATCACTAAAAGTGGTTAGAAATAGTCTTAGGCATCCCACATAGCTAGGTCCACCCTATTTTGTGGTTGCTAACAACGCCCCCTCTGTCTAGCAAATAATAAACAAAGTGCTAGCTAGCTAGCTGCTTATCATAACACCTCTTACCACTTTAAATTAATCTGTAGGTGGTGGGATGACTATATTCTTTGCTGAAGTTGCTGCTTTCTACATAGCATACTACACCATAATTATGGCCGGCTATATATATATACACGCTCACACTCGACTTCACGGTGTACCTGCTGTGCTGCAGGCCCCCTGTGTCGGTTTGAAAGGGGAGGGTCTGCTGTGTCCAAGCAATAATAGTGACGTTAAATGAGGTCATTCAGAGGGGCGTGGTGGGGATGGTGTTCATTGATTCTAAAGAGACTTGACTTGCAGCACTTTGTGCACTTGTTATGGCGTTCACAGTGTACACAGACTCTTCTCCACCAAGATCAGCCCGACTTCATGCTCACAGTAAGCTATATATACCCATAGATCTACTTGTCACTATTAAATCTAACCAGGAAGCCATTTTTAGAGTATAATTAAATTAATATTGGTTGTCTATCCTCCTGCAGTCCTTGGAGCAAGTGGTGTGCACCCCAGTGATGTCGGGGGTAAGGCAGACCCCTACTGTGTCCTGCATCTGCTGGGAGTCAATGAGAATGACAAGTTGCTCAAGACAGAGGTCAAGAGTGCAACTCTAGATCCAGAGTGGGGTGAACGCTTCGTCTGGAATGGAACCGATTTGGAACCATTCACAGTGAGAATAGGTATTGCACCCATTTGACGTACGTGTAGCTGTTTAATAGTAATGAGCTCATGCAGCATTTCCATAGAATGTTCGACTAAGCAACTCTTTTCATAACCTACACCTTTCTCTCTATTGAGTGCGGTGATGGATGTGTTGTATGAGACATAATTATGCTCGCTCTACACTTTGTATATCCCTGTGTGTATTCTGATAAATAGCTGCAGAAAATGAAAGTGCATTGAGTCTCAGGGGAACTACTGCTGTTACTGTTATAATTATGATGTCATTTATAGTACATTGAACACCCTTAAGTCTGAGAGTTCTTCACAATTTATAATAAGCTGATGATAAGCTGTGTGTTTGCTTATTAGGTATTTCCAAGAATAATGGTCATACAATGCTTACAATCACCATTCTTGCCATCACTACATTGTGACTTACAGTGTGTTAATTGATTAAGGTGGATCTAACAGTTTATGCAATTGTTAACTATAGATGACCAATTGGAGCTGTTTGGGTACCTTGGAATAGACGTGTGGGACAAGGACACAGTCAACGCTGACGACTTCCTGGGCCGTGTCCTCATTCCATTCAGGGATATCCCCACCGACACTCATTCTGCCAAGGACACCCGGTACGACCTCACCAAACGATCTCCCAAGGATAGCGTGCGTGGACAGCTGTGTGTGCGTGTGGAGCTGGAGGTGGACAGTGGAGTGGTGAGATATTCTGCTTGCTAACTTAAAACTTGAGTTACATAGGAGCATCAAATAACAAATTGCAGTCTGCAGCACTTAAGATAGCATTACATGACTGTAGAGATACATAGATCTGTGACAATATGTAATCAACCCTGCGCTGACCTAGTACATGTACTTTACATGTAGTTATTGTGTGAAATCATCCTTTAGCTAAAGTTGACTTTTTTTGAAGGGCTCTGCATCTCTTGACTCTCTTTACAGCAAGTAGATTGTACCATTCTGGATGGCAGTCTATACCGCCGTTGCTCAGGGTTGGGCTTCCACCTTCCTCTGGCCAGTGGCAAGGAGACAGTGGAGATACCTGGACCCACTGAGCACGTGGAGATGGCATTCTCTGGTGTATTTGTGGACGTCTGTGCCAGTCACTACATTGCACAGGTCTTCCTCACCAACTACAGGTGTGTGTGTGGGGGGGGGGGGGGGGGTCATGGTGCAAGCCAATACAAGATATAGTGTTACACTACATTTTCCAGTTACATTATATTTTTATACAATTCATTCTATCGATGCTCACAGATTGATAATCCTAGCAGCCAAGTCTAGGACGAATCAGTGTGGTACGAACATGTGGATAGCACTCAACAACATCCAGTCTATAGAAGTTGGAGACGAAACCATTGTAAGTGTACAGTCATGTTCCTAGCTCCCTTGTCCACTCTAGACTTTGCTCCACAACAGGTGGTGAGTCGACAGAGGTCTGGTGCTAAGGAGAGGTCCAAGACAGTCACAATCTCAGTACACTGTTTCGACGCACGTACTGTCAAGCTCATCTTTCTGCTGGAACAAGCGAGACAGTCACGCTCCAAATCACCCGACCCGCCGCCACTTGAGCTCACTGATCCCCCAGCTGGCGTCCCTATAAAAGACAAACAACAAATTGGACAAAGATTTTTCAGTTTTGCCTCCTCTCCTAAGATTGGCCGTCGTATCATAAAGTCTGTGTCCGAGCGGGTCAGAGGTCCTCGTTCGGGAACACTCGCTACTGACCTTTCACACTCTCAACGCTTAGTGAGTAATAATAAATTATGGTTGTATGCAGGTATGTGCCCAGTGGTGGCTATTTTCAATCCTCAATCTCATTTGAACATGCCTTATTTATAGCTCAGTGGCATAGGCAGAGGGGGGCTGACGGGGCTAGAGCCCCCCCCCCTTTTGTGCTCCATCAACTCCAACTTAGCTTGAATCACTGTGATCTGTCGATCTATTCTGCAACTGTACTGCATGCATAGTTGCTGGAATGATGTCATTCAATGGAAATGTGGGCAGGGCCATCTAATGCGCATGCTGACTGCTGAGGAAAAGTGATGACCTGGTAATATTTCATGTTATTCAGCGTCTGCTCAACTGATTTGAGCCCTGCCCTTCCCAAAATCCTGGCTACGCCACTGTAGCTAGCCACATGTAAATTAAGCCTAAGAGGTGGTTATTTTTGTCTAGAGGTGGTTAGTACCGACCCCACCACCGACCAGTGTGGGCATATCCCTAAGTGTGTTGTGTTATGATAATTATGGTATCTTATAGGATACCCTTGACCCTGCTGATGAGAGTGGTGATGGTCGAGCGAGGACTAGGAGTGGAGCATTTCGTGCAAAACCCACCCTCCTCTTGAATGTGAGTGAGGACCAGCCAGAGGCAGAGGACACAGAGGTCACCAAATCAACACACTTCTCCGGTGAAAATTCGGAATCAGAATTTGATATACTTTCTGAAGATGATGAGGTTACGCTTTCGTTTACCGATCTATTGGACGATGTCAGTCCCGATGAGATTGATGGGATGGTCAACTGTCAAACAGAGGGTGGGAGAAAGGGCAGGAGCAACTCAAGATTGCTGCACGCCACAGATTTGTTGGTAGCAGCCTTTCAGCTGAGATTGGAACATCTAGCTCTGAACGTTGCTGACTATCCTCCTGCCGTCACTTTTGTCAAGTATGTGAGTAGTATGCATCCACACAGTCAAACCACTCCCCCCCACACACACACACATACAGGCTACACACTGGCCAGCTGCAGCTGACAGGGTGGGACGTGTACAGTTTCCCTCGAGAGATGGATCGGCAGGGTTTGTCTGAGGAAAAATGGAAGCTGACAGTGACCAATGGCCCTGAGTACAGACTCTGTGCAACCTACCCTCAACTTATGTACATGCCGAAAGGAGTGCAGGTGGGGGCCCTTAAAACATAATTAAATGGGTCTGTCTGACAGTGTTTTAGCACTGCACTTTTGCAGTTATATATAACATGTTTCTACAACTGTATGTTGTTTCTCATAGGTGGGGGTGCTTGATGAGTGTGTCAAGTTCAGGAGCAAGGTATAACAATCCACATGCACTTTAGGCAAGTTCATAACCCCCCCCCCACACACACACACAGGGCCGTATCCCCTCTTTAGTCTGGGTGGACAAGACACACCATAACTTCATGCTGCGCTGTGCTCAGCCCCTCACTGGCAAGACTGGAAGAGTAAGAGCATTCTCTAATATGATGGCTGGCTTCATTATCTTCCCTCTCTGCAGCACTCTGCCTTTGATGAGCACCTGATTCAGTCTGCCATTCACACTGGACCTGCTGACGCGCACATGATCATATACGACGCAAGGAGTTTCTCAGCAGCTACCGGCAATATGATAATGGTGAGTGAGTATGCCTGAGGGAGGTTGGTATTATAATAATATACACCTGCGAATGAATATCGACTAATCGTATATCTAACAATACCCTCCCCTCTTAGGGTAAAGGCACAGAGATAATAAATCACTACCCTCGAGCCAGACTGGCTTTCCTGGACATACCCAACATCCATGCTGTGAGAGACAGCTATGATGCCCTCAGGACACTCTGCCTTTCTCCCACCTCCTCCAAGTGGCTCTCCAGTCTGGAGAACACTGCCTGGCTCACCTACCTCAGTATCATCATCAAGGTGGGTGTGGAATAACAGATCTTTACTAAACCCCTACGGGTAGTATGATTAAAACTCAGATCAACAGTTTGGTACTGTTTTTTTGCTGTCACTACTTGTTCTGATTGCAGGGGTCGACCATGATAGCACGCTACATGAAGCAGCAACATGGCAACGCTCTGATCCATTGCAGTGATGGGTGGGACCGAACTTCACAACTGACCTCTCTAGCTCAGCTGCTCATCGACCCCTACTACAGAACCACTGTTGGATTCCAGGTACATGTACAGTCCTAGCTGTTGTAGTCACAGATGCTGTGCTTGTAGTGTTTACATGAATGCTACAGTAATTATACAATTGTCCTATTGAAGTACAAAGTAAGAAGAAGATTTCAACATACACACACACAATCAGCTGTATACTCCAATGTAATGTACACATTGAATCAACTTACATCCCTCCCCACGCACATGCACAGGTCCTTGTTGACAAAGAGTGGCTCTCGTTTGGTCACAAGTTCCAACATCGTCTCGGCCACCCTGACCAACCAAACGAACGCTCCCCCATCTTCCTACAGTTCTTGGACTGTGTCTACCAAATATTAACTCAGTTCCCGAATGCCTTTGAGTTCAACTTCTCCTATCTTCTCTGTATCGCAGACCACCTCAACACTGGATGGTGAGTGGCCAGCCAAACTAATAGGCTCTGCATTATGCAAAACACATGTA
Organism: Halichondria panicea; assembly: GCF_963675165.1. Lineage (NCBI taxonomy): Eukaryota > Metazoa > Porifera > Demospongiae > Suberitida > Halichondriidae > Halichondria > Halichondria panicea. The sequence continues at coordinate 5,705,213 of NC_087385.1, read as the reverse complement.
GCTGTAAATTCTGTATAAGATAGTTTTTTGTCTCTATTGAGTATTTGATTGGCCACAGCATTACGCACCTCAGTGTCCCAATTAATTAATTTGTTAATTCAGGTTTGGTACGTTTCTGTGTAATTGTGACAAGGAGAGACACGACATGTCACTGTATGCTAGGACAGCCTCGTTGTGGGCCCACCTCTCAGCCATCAGGGACACCCTGCTCAATCCAGGCTACCAGGAGACCTCTGATGTAAGCTGCACTGAGTTTCTGTCATAGTATATTGATGTAGCTCCCGTCTCAATATCGAACTATTTGACATAGTTTTGATTTTCCCTCTTCCAGTCAATCTATCCGACCAATAACGTGCGTCGTCTGCGACTGTGGGAGGAGTTTTTCCTGCGCTATGACAGTACTTCTGACTCCCAAGTAGAAAGGGATGGTGCTGAGTCAGCAGATCCGGATGCTAGCATAGTAAGGGAAAGAGTTCCTTTATAGCTGTTACTTAAAAACCAACATTAATTTTGTGCTAGTGGAAATCTGAAACTCAGTAATTGTATTTAGCTAACGTGATTTTTTAGCATTTTTCCATGTTCAGACACCCATGACTCCTGGAGCGGAGGCCAGCCACTGGCAGGAGAATACTGTGGTGTGGAAATGCGATGACAACACCAATGAGTGTCAGTGGTGTCAGCAGAAGTTCACTGCTTTTAAGAGAAAAGTAAGTACAGCACACCTCAGTATTATACGTGGGTACTCAGTGTCATAATGCACAAATCTACTCACATTCTTTCCAAGTGTCCTATGACTTGCTAGTATATAATTATATAGGCTCGCAAACAGTATACTCTAAGACTAGCAAATTCCTCATACCCCCCTTACTCTCACTCCTTACACACTCCTCACTCCTCACACAGCACCACTGTCGGTCATGTGGACTCATCTTCTGCAATGACTGCTCTAAACTCAAGCTCCCCATCCCTCACCTTGGCTACTACACTCCGCAGAGAGTCTGTGACGAGTGTCATCGAAAACTACAGGGTGCTCACAAAACTACAGACATTGGGGTCAGCATCTCAGTGCATGAACATTTACAATAGGATGATACTTTTTGTACAGTGTGTTTTTTCAATCTCAATTTTTTTTATTCTATTTTTTGCCTTATACACACACAGGATGGTTTTCTACTGGTCAGCTCCAAATCATGACAGGTCAAGACAATTCATTTCTTCATCATGCACTGTGTTTGTTGTGTTATTGTTTTCATATAAAAAATATTGTGTGGGGGGGGGGGTGGGGCTCAATGCAAAGCAGTTGAACTTTGACCGTGAGGCTGTCGAAGAGCGCTAGCATGTTGCACACTCGAGCTCTACTGAGGCACTGGAGGGCTACTTCTATCCTCTCTCAAGGACAAAGGAGGTATGGATCACAGAGAGCAAAGACCTTAGCCACTCTAGAGGAGAAGAGGAAAGCGGCTACACTCGGGGGTGGCCAGAAGAGAATTGACAAACAACACCAAACTGTATGTCCATACAGGATATACAATGTTCATAGCTGTAACAATGTTATTCTCAGGGCAAGCTGACTGCACGAGAGCGTGTTGAGCTCCTCCTGGATCCGGGCACTTTTAGAGAGTACGACATGTTTGTAGAGCACACCTGTGCCGACTTTGGCATGGATACCGCTAGTAACAAGGTGGCCAAACATACTGTGATATCAAGTGATATGCCCTTAGTGATAGTGGTTCCCTCTTTAGATCCCTGGAGACGGTGTGATCACTGGTCACGGGCAAATCAACGGGAGAATGACCTTTGTCTTCAGTCAGGTAGGTGGAATGTACATGTACTATGTTTATAATGTAATGAGCTCTGCTTATACAGGACTTCACAGTGTTTGGTGGGAGTCTGTCGAGCATGCATGCTCGCAAGATTTGTAAGATAATGGACAAGGCGATGGACGTGGGTGCTCCAGTGATAGGACTGAACGACTCTGGTGGTGCTAGGATACAGGAGGGGGTGGACTCTCTTGCTGGATACGCTGATATCTTCTTGGTGATTACTTATCTAGCTACAGTGTATTGTATCCCCAGCACACACATTGTCAACCCCCTCCCACTCCACACACACACACACACACACACACACACACACATCAACCTCTTCCCACTCTACACACACACACACACACACATCAACCCACTCCACACACACACACACACACACACACACACATCAACCCACTCCACACACACACACACACACACACACACACACACACACACATTGTCAACCCTCCTCCCACTCCACACCCCACACACAGAGAAATGTCCACTCGTCTGGAGTGATTCCTCAGCTCTCTCTGATCATGGGCCCGTGTGCTGGAGGGGCAGTGTACTCTCCTGCTATGACAGACTTCACCTTCATGGTCAAGGTGAGCATTATACACACCTCAGGTGAGGGTGAGGTTGATATTATTCTATTCAGGATACCTCCTACATGTTTGTGACTGGACCCAAAGTTGTGGAGGTGAGTCAGATTTGTTGCTATGATATTGTGGTAAGGACCTCCTGTATTCCAGGAAGTGACTCGGGAGGTAGTGACAGATCAGGAGTTGGGAGGGGCACTCACACACACTAAGAAGTCAGGAGTGGCCCACAAAGCCTTCGAGAATGATGTTCATGCATTATACGAGTGAGTGGGTTGTTTGGGGTTGAAAGTAGGTTGCAAATGATGATGGCGATTTGGTGATGTGTCTCTATAATCTATCCATTCACTAAAACACTGTACTGGATGTTCCTAACAGGATGAGGGAGCTATTTGATTTCCTGCCCCTAAGCAACAAAGACAAGCTCCCCATAAGAGTGACAGAGGACCCTAAGTAAGAATTTAGATCAAGCAATACCACGTACCAATATTTCACCGTACTGTGCCTCAGGGACCGTCTTATTCCCGGCCTGGACTACATTGTCCCTCACTCGTCTGACCAGCCCTACGATATACTGGATGTGATTAGGGGGGTCGTTGATGAGGGCAACTTCTTTGAGATTATGCCAGACTACGCTCGTAACATTATTGTGGGGTTTGCGAGGATGAATGGCCGCACTGTGGGTGTGGTGGGAAACCAGCCCAATCAGAAAGCAGGTGAGAGAGTCAGTTATCAGTGTAGGGATTGGAGGTAATCGTACTTGTGACCTGCAGGTTGCTTGGATATCACATCGTCAATAAAAGGAGCAAGATTTGTGCGTTTCTGTGACTGCTTCAATATCCCAATTCTTACTTTTGAAGACGTACCAGGATTCCTCCCAGGTGATGGATGCTGGATATGCTGCATCGGTTCTGCATGTATACCTTTAATTTTTACCACCGCATGCAGGTACCCAAGAGGAGCACAATGGCATCATCAGGAATGGAGCCAAGCTACTATTTGCGTATGCTGAGGCCACTGTCCCCAAGATCACCGTGATCACTAGGAAGGCGTATGGTGGAGCATACGATGTGATGAGCTCTAAACACTTGAGGGGGGACATCAACTATGCCTGGCCAACTGCTGAGATTGCCGTTATGGGGGCAAAGGTCAGTGGTGTAAGAAGTGTAGCTCCTCTTATCATACTAAGAAATTATGTACAGTGTGTCAGACTTATTGCTACTTTACACATGTATATAGGGTGCAGTAGCTATCCTTCACCGTGGTGCTGACTCATCAGAACTACCTCGGCTACAGCAAGAGTACGAGGACACTCTCTGCACGCCATTCCAGGCAGCTGCAAGAGGTCAGTCAACTCTATACAACAATACTCTTAGTTAATGGTCATGCTCATTGGTACAATCAAGAGTTCATGAACTCTTGGTACAATGTATGGCAAAGGCCAATAGTGTAGGCAGTGTAACTCCTCTTATCATACCAGAGATATTCGAGAAGATCTCTGATCATACTGAACAGTTATGACCATCCATACCAATACCTTACTTAACAATGTACTTTCAAGCTCTTGCATACTTCCTGGGTTTTTTTAACAACTATTTTTTGTTTACAGGGTTTGTTGATGACATCATTTTCCCTCGTGAGACCAGAAAGAGGATCTGTGAGGACCTGGAGCTACTGGCATCCAAGAAACAATCTCTACCATGGAAGAAACATAGCAACATTCCATTATAGACTGCTGTTTATTGTTTTGTGTTGTTTACAAATTGTGAGATATATAGCTTGTGTTCCATGCTACCAGTCTCTGCTATAAATTTATGTACACTGCTTGTCAAAAGTTATTGATGTCATGCTTATACGCATTAAAAGGACGTACATATTAAATTAAGGGAAGTGCATGAAATAATATTAGCTACATATACATTTACTGCACATGATTGAATAATTGACGTGAAACATGAGTCATTTCAGTTTTAGTTCTTGCTTTGCTTGTTGTGCACCATGGACCTGAAGTCTGAGAGTATTTGATTCTCTCTCTTGGACCTCTCCTCTCTGTTGAACATGGCCAGTGCCCGGCGATCGTCAGCATTGTAGATCTGGTTCTCCTTTCTTAAACGAACAGCCTCCATTCTCCTGTGACGACTACCACTCATGACATAGCCAACATCCTCATAGACAGTGATCTCGTTTGAAGTGAGTCCAATCTCTCCTCTGCGTGGGATACGTTTGCCGGCCTCCACATAGGCAGCCATTGCCTCTCCTTCTCCAGGTAGCAGGGCACCACCAAAGCTAGATGTGTATACATTAAGAATTTATAAAAGGCAAGGAGAGAGTACAGCAAAAAAGATATACAAATACTGAACAAAGGTAGTTTATAGAAGACAAGGGGGAGTATTTAACGCTTTCTTTTGAATGTGCTGCGTCGGCTCTGTAACTAGAGTTTTAATGGTCCAAATTAAACAATTTTCTGAAAGCTTAGAAGGATCCCGTTCAGATGGTATGCTCAAATCCCAAATTTTAAACGGGCCATAGTTTCCTATTTTAGACCATGGTGTTGAAAACAGGCCGAAATAGACTTTTGCCCATCATCTGAAACATGTAATCACAACAGACTTACTCTTTCTTGTCGTTAGTGGCCTGGACTTTGATCTCTGGGACTGGACCCACAAATGTATCATCTCCATCCCTTGGCAGCCGTTTCTCTACCCACTCTCCCTCAACTCCACTCTCATTGGCCGATTCCTCTGAGCTCTCTATCGGCTCAGGTATCTTCTTCTTATGCCTGCAAACAAACAACCAAACATACTTTACCTGTATCAGCATTAGCTATGCACAAACTGTTCAGTAGTGCTAGTACCCACTTTTTAGAGTGTCTTGATGATTTTTTGCTTCTCTTTTTCTTTCTCTTTCTTCTCCGCTCAGATTCACTGTCTGAGTCACCTGACATCTGATTGGTTAATTCAGCAGTCAGCCTCGCTTCTTCTCTACGTTTTATCACCTCCTCGTCATCAGAGCTGTACAAAAAATGTAGAACTGAATGACTGTAAACAAAAACCGTCAACCAATGACTTACTCTACAGTTGGTCTAGGAGGTGAGAGTGCCCACACCTCAGGCACACCCATGACAGCCACCTTCTCTCTCCCCTCTCGAATGCTGGCATAAAAGGCTTCACTCTGTCCCTCATGTTGACCACCACTCCACTGACCACTGTGTGTGTGTGTGTGTGTGTGTGTGTGTGTGTGTGTGTGTGTGTGTGTGTGTGTGTGTGTGTGTGTGTGTGTGTGTGTGTGTGTGTGTGTCAGGTGTATAGGTGAGTGTGTGTACTGAGTGTGTGTGTACTGAGTGTGATGGGGCCGGGGCCGGGGAGGGACATACCGATATCTGTCTGTTGGCCCTCCGTCTCTTCTTTCTCTGTCATTATATTTACGCCTCTCTGGACTTCTGGAACGATTTCTCTTGTAGCTAGAGTATGGTGGACTCTTAGATCGGTGTCTGTGGGACTTGGAAGCGTATGTTGACATTGTTGTAAAACAATTATTAACTGGGCTTTAAATGGAACGACACAGTAGAGTATAAAGTTCAATGGTGGTCTGTACTTTGAACCATAAATATCATTGCATGCAGGAGATGGCTGCAAAAACTTACTTACCTATTTCAACACTGATAGTAGCTTCTCTAGTGATCTTTTTTGGTAATGTAGAAGCCCAAAAGAAGTTGAGTCATCCTGCTTTCACTGGGTCGGCTGAACTCACCCTCAAAGTTCTGTACTGGTGAGCTTTCAACATGATCATCCACATATAAATTTATTGATCTCATGCTCTACCCACTCTCTCTACAGTTACAGCTGAGGGTATCGGAAGGTGTTTGAGCAGTATACTCAAGCACTGCGAACTGAGGTGCCTCACCTCAACATGGAGGGAGGGACGTACCCACCACCGAGGGTCAATGAGCTGCTCAGTTCAGGGTTGTTTATTGTGAGGATGGCAGTCGTACTGCTGTTGTTGGCCGGACCAGGGGTGCTGCAGAGCATTGGGATACAGAACCCACCCTGGATATACACCTGGGCTCACGAGAACAAGGTTGGTTTGCATGCTGCATTGTGTGCGATTATCGGTTGTGATTGTATGTAATTGCTGCAGATGACCACTTTCCTGGTGATATTTATAATCGGAGGACAAATAGAGAACCAGTTGCTGTCCACCGGTGCCTTTGAAGTATCACTCAACGGTATACACTCTTGTTACACTTTTGTTTTGTATTGTGTGCACTACGTCAAGGACATTGAATAGAGCATTAATACAACATGCAGCTCAAAGTTCATACACTGTACACAGATGAGCTGGTGTGGTCCAAGCTAGAGACAGGTAGACTGCCTTCACTCATGGAACTCAAGGAGCTAATATCAGAGCCGAGTCAGTCGTTTGAATCAGCCTCCACAGTCATGGAGGCTGAGTTCGATGACGAGATGGAGTCCTTCTATTCATAGGGAAATGTGCCAGGTAAGGATATAATTACATGTATTACCATAATATGGTTTATGGAGTGGAGTGCTGAAGACATTGTTACAGTAATGCGTATTGTCTTAGTTTTGATTGCATACTGTAAAAGATACCATATAGCAGGTATATTTCGAGGGTATAAATGTTTGTGCGGTTTTCACTGATAAAACATGTACCATACCACCAAAATTAATATCATATGCGCATGCATGCTGCAAAAACCTTTCTAACGATCTTTCCGCGAAAATTTATACCCTCAAACGGTACTTCACCTCACTGAGTTGCTGTTAAGAATACTTTCTATAGCTGATAATGATGATCCACCTTCCCCTACAGGTTGGAGATATGTGACTTGTGATGTGATATGACGAATGTCGACTAAACCACACTGTGTGAAGTTGACGTTCTGAGGCCCCCACTCACATTAACTGAACTCTAACCTGACACTAGTCCCTATGTTGTGCGTATTTTGTGTGTTGATCTTATTTATTTTCCCATGAATTTCCTGAGATCTTCCTGTCTTAAATTGTCTTACTTCCTGTAAGCATAATCTATGGTAATGATCTACAACAAGGTGTTCTCTAGCTAGCTCTCTCCGCCAGAATTTTTGAGGTGGATCTAGAACTAGAAGAGGCCTTCAACATGAGTCACTGTGTGAGGTTATCGAAGCAGCTACTTCGAGTACCTACAAGGTAAGTGCTAAGTACAAAGTAGTGGACTAGACTGGCTATAATTCACACTCAAAGTATTGGGGTTCTTTGTACAGCTGCTGAACTAACACAATACTGGCTAAGGAATTGTGTCATTGATTAAACCACCCCCCCTCCCCCACAGGTACTGGCGATCGGCCACACTCTCCCAGCTGTCTGATGGGCAGGGGTGGTCCAGATCCTACAGCAGTCAGAGCAACAATTCATTCGTTATGAACAGCTTTGCGGGGAAGTTTGAAACGGCAGAACTGTTCCCATACCCTGATGGTGAGTGAAGGGGGGTGGGGTGGGAAATGCACCCTGACAAGTATGACCTACTAATGTGTTCCATATGTTGTCACCTATATGCAGTATTGACAGACGAACAAAGACAAAATGCTAGCATGTTTGTTGACCCTGTCACAAAGTTTTTTGAGGTAATTTTACAATAGTAATATTCTGTCTGACTGTTACTTGTACCTCTCTACACCCCCCCCCCCCCAGGAAACCAATGACCCAGCTCGCAATGACCGCGAGGAGCGTGTCCCCCCAGAGATAATGGATCAGCTGAAAGAGATGGGAGCTTTTGGGCTACAGGTTCCCGCAGAGCTCAGTGGAGTGGGCCTCACCAACACACAGTATGCTCGTATGGTGGAGATTGTCGGTGGACATGATCTGGGCATTGGTATTTGCCTAGGGGCACACCAGTCTATTGGATTCAAAGGCATTCTGTTGTATGGTACTGAAGAACAGAAGGCAAAGTATCTGCCTGATGTGGCCACTGGGAAGAAGATTGCTGCGTTCTGTCTCACCGAGCCCAGCAGTGGGTCAGATGCTAGTGTGAGTGGTTCATTTGTAGGTAGCTAACCATGTTTAGGTGTGTAGTTGGTATCAATGAAACTAGCCCTCTAGCTACGCTTTGTGCAAACGTTCTTAGTCAATGAAATGTTTCTGTTCAGTCAATACAGAGCAGAGCTGTCCTGAGCGAGGATGGAAAACACTACATTCTGAATGGTTCCAAGATATGGTAAAACTCTAAGAACTAAGACAGAACGTTAGCTCTATAATTCTCCTCTCTTCCTGTAGGATCAGCAATGGTGGAATAGCAGAGATATTCACAGTGTTTGCTCAGACTTCCATCAAGGACCCTAAGACGGGGGCAGTGAAGGACAAGATATCGGCCTTCGTTGTGGAGCGAGCGTTTGGAGGAGTCAGCAGCGGAAAGCCAGAAAAGAAGATGGGAATCAAGGCCTCCAATACAGCAGAGGTCTACTTTGAAGATGTCAAGATTCCTGTGGAAAATCTGCTGGGTGGTAAGTTTTAGTTTGTAAGTTGTACGTGTAACAGCTTTCTGGCTTTTCTTTTAACTTGAGGTTGTTGCGACAAGAGAAGTTGCATTCTGTAGCTGTTACGAGCTCTTTCTTAAATATCTGTGACAGCTGTAAATCTAACAAAATGTATGTAAATTGCACTAGAAAGGCATGGAATATTGAACCTATTTTTCCTTTCAGAGGAGGGAGAAGGATTCAAAGTGTCTATGAACATTCTCAACAATGGCCGCTTTGGAATGGCTGCTGCTCTGTCTGGCACTATGAAGAAACTTATTGAGAAAGCTGTATGTTAACCCATTGTCCCTGTACACTAATCCATGTGCATATCTTACACAGGTAGACCATGCTTCTACAAGAGTGCAGTTTGGGAGCAAGCTGGAAACATATGGGCAGGTGCAGGAGAAAATCGCCAGAATGGCACTACTTCAGTACGTCACAGAGGTATGTCATATACATGTAACACAATTATTTGATTTTACATGACCATTCTTTAGTCTACTGCATACATGCTGAGTGGCAATATGGATACTGGATCCACTGAGTACCAACTGGAGGCTGCCATCAGCAAGATATTCTCATCCGTACGTTGCTTGCCTTGCACTAAAATGTTTGCCGTTTATCTACAACTTTTGTGTCCTCTATAGGAGGCGGCTTGGGAGGTCGCTGACGAGTGTATACAACTGTATGGTGGGATGGGCTTCATGACTGTGAGTTGATACTGTAGTGTATATTGTGTTATCTCACTCACTGCTCACAGGAAGCTGGTTTGGAGAGGGTGCTCCGTGATCTCCGTATCTTCAGAATCTTTGAGGGTAGTAACGACATCCTCAGACTGTTTGTGTCATTGACTGGACTGCAGGTCAAATACACGTTCATTCATGTATTGATGTGTGTGTTTGAATGTGTGTCTCGCCTTTCCTCTGTTTACAGTATGGTGGGAAACAACTAAAAGAATTGGAGAAGGACATGAAGAGCCTGAACCTTGGGGTCATTTTCTCTGAGGGTACTAAGAGAGCTATGAGGCATGGTCTTGTGTTTTGTGTGTAGCACGTGACATATTTACTGTGAACCTCGTGTTTGATACTTAAATGCCTGCAGGATGGTCGGGGCTAAATCAACTCCATCCGTGAAGAAAGGCGACATTCACCCAGACCTTTCTGGTCCTGCTAGTCAGGTACTTACACTTTTTATTCTTCCTACACTGTGCATTGAGCTAGTGTTAAATGCAGTTGAGTCAAGCTGTTGGGGATTTTGGAGCCACTTGTGAAGCCGTGCTCCTAAAGTACAGAAAGCATGTCATCCGTGAGTTGTTTGTCACATAAATAAACCCACGTGACCACTCTTTTTGGCAACCACAGATGAGCAGTACGTCCTAAAGAGGTTGGCTGATGCCATCATCGACATCTATGGCATGGCTGCTGTCATCTCAAGGTGAGCTAGCTCAAACTAAATTTTGTACATTGCATTGTACATTTCCGTACAAGCATGTAATAGTTATATACCTGCCCTCAATTTGTTTGTCTTTTATTGCAAATGTACTACATTCGTTCAGTTCAATGTCTACCCTAGCTATTTCACAATGTTTTGTGTGTATTTGATGCAGGGCCTCCAAGAGCCTCAGTGACGATGTATCGAGCAGCTCCCACGAGAAGCAGTTGACCGTGGTGTGGTGTGATCAGGCCTCGGAGAGAGTGGAGCGTCTTCTCAAGTCAATTACCAGCACTAGCTCTCTCAAGACAGATGCGTCGATGTCCGCCATTGCTAAAGAGGTCATCAGCAATAGAGCCACTGTACCAGTGCATCCTCTTCGCGTCTGAACTATATAGACTGACTCAATAGCTGAATATCTAAATTATGTGCATGCCATCACATCAAGTTAACTTCAATTACAAATATGCTGAATCTCGATGACCATTATTTAAAAATTCAACCATGTATATAAATTATATGAAGTTGTCATGATAATCATAAAGTACATACAGAATATTATAATTATATGCAAAACAGATAATTTTAACTATGAGGAGTTGTGTTGAGTTCCTTGCAACTCAGTCACTGATTGTCCTCCATTGGGCCCAGAGAACATCGTCTCGAGGAATGGCTTCAGTTGTGCACCAAATGGTCTGTACGTATAGGGAAACAGAGTTAGTGCGTGCAATATACTGTACGTAGCTTTACTTACGTGCTCATCACTTCAGCAGGTAGGTTGGTGATGTAGTCAGGTATTGTCTTGCCTGTGAGGAACTGGGCTATTTCGTTTGAGAATGTATTGCAATTGTGCTCGAGTAAATTATACTTCTCAGGCCTGCATAATTATAGAAAGGTATATTTAATAATTATACAGGTGTGTACATCAATCAATAGTGACTGTGACCGGATAATGACTTACTGGAATTGATCTTGGAGTTCAAAGAGATATTCCATGAAAATTTCTTGGGGGATACCAGTTTCCCCTAAGTCCTCTACCTTGTTAGGAGGGCCCATGATTGTACCTCCCTGTGTGGAATAGAAACGTAACTACTGCATTGAATTATAGGAGTCAGATAAAACTCACAGGAGGGCAAAATTCAATTCCTAATCCTCCATAGAAATATTCCATTCCATAAACCACCACTCCCGTGTGCCTGGTGGGTCAGAGAATTACCACATTATATCAACACACTGTACTCACCAGATTCCATTAATTTGCTTCCCTGTAGGAACAACAAGCTAGGTATGTTATACATGTACGTATAAATAATTATAATTCAATGATCACCTCACCTAAAAATAGTGGGGAGAGCTGTGCAGCAAGTCCTCGACTCAGATCATAGATGTACACCTGAACTTTATTGGTAGCCATTTCAGTTGCCTCAAACCTCCTGTAGAGTCCAGTCGAGTCCAAAGAGAAAGTACACTGTGTTTACTGTATGTACTGTGTGTATACAACTCATCATTTTAATCGGCCTGGAATCGAGGCTACAGCCTCGATTCCAGGCCGATTTGAATCGAGGCTACTCAGCATGCTGAATCAGCAGATTGTTCTTTGATAGGTGTGGCTCAAACACTGTGACCTCCGAACTCACGTGATTTTCCATTATTTCAGCTACCTCTTAGCTAGCTAGCTAGCTCTGCACTGCACTGGATCGAGAGTGGTTAGCTTTCTCTCTATCTATAAGCTAGCTAGTGAGTTTGACGGACCATACAACCCAAGAATTGTTACTGCACTTCTTCCTCCAATGACTGTGAGCTGGCCGGAATGTCAAGCAATAGCAGTCACTGGGTATGGTTCCACAAGAACGTGGGTCGTGTGGAGACAGAGAGGATATTACTGGAGAGCAAAGAAGATGGCTCCTTTCTGATCAGAGAGAGTGACACTATCAAAGGAGCCTATGTGCTCTCTACAATGTAATGATTGGCTTGTATGTTTACTTGTGAACACTAACCACATCAAAGCTTGGGACTAATTAATGAAATACAGTGGAAGTTAGAGGAGCTTTGGTTCGGGCTTGTTTGTAGATTCCATTTTTGGCAGCATATCACAGTCCAAATTGGCATGCCATGTCGTTGTTTCCTAGGTAGTTGGGGAAGCTTGTTTTACATACATTGCACACTCCCACTGTCTTTATGCACAATGGAACCTACTACGATTCCCCTGTGTGTGTGAGTAAAAAGTACTGGTCATTGTTTGCTGAAGGCATTCATATTTATGACTGTAAACAATGGTAGGCTCTGAACATCCTCTTTGAATTTTATTGTGTCCCTTCTATTAGACATTTAGAGGATAGTTTTGTTAAATAACCCCAGGCATATCACTTACCCTAACCAACGACACGTTGCAAATGAATATTAATTATTTATATATAAGAACTGAAACTTCGTTTATGGTGTGGGGTGTATTCTTGTAGCTAAGTGTGTTTGTAATCTTGTGTACTTTATTAGAGCAGCTGCTCATATCCTATGTTGCTTCCAGTTGCTTCACCGTGCCCACACACATACACACACACACATCAGATATCAGAAGAGAATCCATCACTATCGGATACTACCAAACGAGGATGGAAAATTTTCTGTTCAGGTAGACCGTATAATCTGTAATATAAACACATGTGCTCATTGTGAGGTGTTCTTTATGATACGAGGCACTTCAGTTGTGATTCTTAAGTGTATCCCTTTGGGATGTCTTCTAAGTATATTTGAAGTGTAATGCTGCTTGGAATGAGTTAGTTATCCAAACTGCTACATTGTAGTTTATCTGTTTGGTTATCTATCTACATGTGATTGAACTCTAAAGTTAGAACTGAAACAAGGAGTGGGCACGGTGTTCCTTAAATGGGCAGCTGTTGGAAATGTGTTCATGTGTATTATAGGGGGTACATTTTCAGTATCTTTTGGTGATTTAGTGCTTCATACAACTCTCCTTATTAAGTAGAAGGAAACCAATTAATTCACAGTTGTCTCTGTCACAGGCCCAGCAAGGTATCCAACGAAAGGCTTTCTCTACGCTGGACGAGATGGTGGAGTACTACAAGCTGGGCAAGCGAGGGATTGTGTGCGCACTCACCATCCCCATACCTCAGAGGAGAGAGGAGGAGCAGCAGGAAGACCCTGATGAATCAGGTTAGGGTAGTATCCTGTCTATTACTTGCATCCAACTTCAAGTACAAGAGGTTGAAAAGCTATAGATACCATATTCCAGTTTTGTATAGAACTACTTACCTGAAAGGTATATTCTAAATATCTTCTAAACCTCCTTTAGACGATGAGGATGATGTTTCAAAAGAGAAAAACCTCATATCCAAATTCCTGTTGGCCTCCCTGAGTACAGTGGACATCACCAATGTGGACAACAGCTTTTTGGAGAAACTCAAGTCCTATCTCAATGGTGACGTTGTTAAGGACGTGGACAGTATGTCCACATCCTTCCCTCATGTCACACAGCTCAAGCAGCTCTTCTTGTCCGACTGTGCCAAAATTCATGAGTAAGTTCACTACACTACCTGTGAAAAATGTGCACCTTAGAGAATTCATGGACCATCTTTAGTGCAATTTTTTTAGGGCAGACACTGAGTGATATAACAAACACCACAGTATGTCTGTATGTGGATTGCTCTGTCAGGTATTTATATCACTGTCCCCCCCTGTAGGCAACTGAACATGGTTATGGTACGTGTGGATCTGATGCAGAGTCTGTTTGACAGAGCTGGAGGGGCCAAACACGCTGGAGATGTGAGCTCCATGGCCAGGAGAAGGCGGTCCAAACCAGAGGTGAGTTAGTCTTATATACATGGACTCAAAGTTGTGCAGTGTTAATATGTGTTTGATACTGTACTGATGTGTTAGTAGTGTGTGTGTATGTGTTGGCATGGTTGACACTATAGACACTCTTTCCATCCACAGGATGGTGATTTTGACTCTCTGGGTTTCAAGCTCAGCGATTGTTCTGAGTCCATTCAGAGTTTGGAAACGACAGTAAGTGGTGAAACACTTCCCAATTCACATGAACTAGCTTCTAATTGTTTGTTTTTAGTGTTTTGTATAATTAATGCTTCATAGAATTATTTGTCTGTGTTATGTACAGTGAGCATGTGTTAACGCAGTGTGGACGTTCTAGTCAACAATCAACTAACTTGAATGCTATGTCACTGTTACAGTAATATTTCTCTTCTAGGCCTTTCAGATGTTTCGTGAGTTGAGTGTGACCCTGACTGGGCGTCCCTCCAACCCCAACTCCCTCACCCAGCCACCTGCACCCTCTGACTCAGGAAAAAATTCTCCCGATCAGGACATGGACGACGAGGAGGTCTCCTTCGATGTCAAGATCGAGCACGCTCTCTCAGGTACCAGGGTATTTTTCAAGTGCTTTTTGTCCTTTATATAAATTAATATACACCACCTGAATTTTTCTTCAGTCGCCTCACGATTAAGTAATCTGCCACAGTGGGTAGATGAGTAATCTCATTGTGTTTACAAGTGTATTTACAAGTGTATCACTTCAAACTGTGAATATATATTAAGTAGTTTGTTGAATGCATCCACCCCTTTTGTTTCGTAGATAAAGTGATCCTAGCATAAGATCATGAGAACCCTAAGCTTGTCAACCCCTTCACCCCACCCCCACCCCCTCACACACACACACACACACACACACACACACACACACAGGCAAGAAAAACCAAATACTGACAGTGAATCTGAGAGACTGTCGCCTGTGTCTGTGTAAGCCAGGGGAGCGACAGGGGACCTCGTTCGAGCACCATCAGATCCTCCAGCTCGTCAAGTCACGTACCAGAGAGCACAGGCTCGGTGTTCAACTGAGCGGACAGAGCAGGAAAGACTACATCTTCAATGACATGCGGGTAAGGCTGTGTGTTGTGGCCCTCTTTAAATGTAATAAAGATATTTAAATGTGCCTGTACACATACCACAGTATGTCCAGGGTGTCATACAGGATTTTGAAGTAGAGGGGGGAAATGAGAAAAGTAATCAGACAGTTTTGACAAAAAGGTCAACTGTTATTTCAATACCCAGCTATGGACACTCAGTCATACAACTAGTACTTGAAAGGGGGGGGGGGGATATCCCCCCTTTCCCCCCTCTGTATGACACCCTGATGTCTCTAAGGCTGTTTATTACATACATGTACGTGACAACGATAAGACTACATTTCCTCTCAAGTGGTCAGTGGTTGCTGTATTGACACTCTGTATTTCTCTCAGGCACGAGAGCACTTTTGTCAGCTGATTCAGTACATTCGTAACAAGATGAGACAGGAGGAGCATGACCACGTCTCAATATTCGTGGGCACCTGGAATATGGGTGATGCGGGACCTCCTGCCGAAATCAGCTCGTGGATACGCTGTAATGGGATGGGCAAAACGCTGTCCACTAAACTGGAGCACGCTCA
The DNA here is from genome assembly GCF_963675165.1 of Halichondria panicea. Lineage (NCBI taxonomy): Eukaryota > Metazoa > Porifera > Demospongiae > Suberitida > Halichondriidae > Halichondria > Halichondria panicea. The sequence goes on along the minus strand of NC_087385.1, from coordinate 5,689,400 downwards.
TGACATGTATGTGTTTGGAACACAGGTGAGAAAGAGACTTCAGGAAACAGTAGGAAGTTTAGCACATCTTGGTGTGAGATATTTAAACCCGCAGAAGTATACAATTTTCGACCCTTTAATTATAATCCTGACCACCCCTTTACATGTACCTCATACATGCCACGCCACACCCCCTCCCCTCCAGGAGACAAGTGTGAGTGAAAAGGACTGGTTCTCTATTCTCAAGCAGACACTCAAGACGCTCTACTCCATAGATTATGAGAAGGTGACCTCTCAAACGCTGTGGGGCATTAGGTGCCTCATTCTAGTCAAGTCTGAGCACTCCAACAAGATATCACACGTTCAGGTACACAGTATGGGGCAGCTTTGTCTGCAGTTTTGTATGCTCTTATTCTCTCAAATAGTAGGTTTTACAATCTGTAGCGTTATGTATGAAATTATTCTACTGCTAGATAACAACAGTATAATTATCCATATTCATGTGGTTATCATTTATGGTAACCTTTGTTGTGCAGGTGTCTCAGGTGCGTACTGGTATTGGCAATGCCTTGGGCAACAAAGGAGGAGTTGGCATCTCCTTCTTTTTTGGAAATATCTCCCTCTGCTTCATTAACTCCCACCTCACATCAGGCAATGAAAAGTGCACCAGGTGAGGATGGTATATCCAATAGCATTTAACTCAAAATTAGCCCCATTCTGCTAAGTAGGATGCCCTTAAATTTAGGAGGTAACTCTTCTTGTTGAGTCATTGACCCCACTTATACCTACAGGCGTAACCAGAACTACCATGATATTTTGAAGGGCATGGGTGCCCTCAAGCACAAGAACCTGAGCCAGTTCGACCTCACCAACCAGTTCACTCACATGTTCTTCCTGGGGGACCTCAACTACCGCATAGACCAACTAAGTGCCACTGAGATTGTCGACTATGCCAAAAAGAACGACCACTTCTCCATATTCTCTGATGACCAGCTCAAGAGGGAGATGGAAAAAAAGAAAGTGTTTGTCGGATTCGGTGAGTTGTGTAGTAGTGTATAGCCATTATTAGGATCCTGTGTTTGTATTTGGTATTGCCGTGTGAATGTTACCTGCTGTTGGTACATAGGTTAGTGGTTGTTAGGTATCAAAGCAATCATTGAGTGTGATTGTATTTCCTCTAATCCAGATGAGTCCCCTATTCTGTTTCCGCCGACCTACCGGTTTGCCAAGGGAGCCAGAACACTGGACGACTATGTCTGGGTCAAGCACAAGAGATCAGGGGTGAGCTTAGTAGTCACTCTAACTCACATGTGTGTATAATTATGATGTGCATGTACAACTGTACTTATCTACGGTGGCCCTGAGTGCTACTCCAGTTGGCAGTTGGCAGTTGGCAGTTGGCAGTTGGCAGTTGGTAGTTGGCAGTTGGTAGTTGGCAGTTGGTAGTTGGCAGTGAGTTGGTAGTTGGCAGTTGGCAGTTGGTAGTTGGCAGTTGGGAGTTGGCAGTTGGCAATTGGCAGTTGGCAGTTGGTAGTTGGTAGTTCACAGTTGGGAGTTGGCAGTTGGTAGTTGGTAGTTCGCAGTTGGGAGTTGGCAGTTGGTAGTTCGTGACCTTTAAACTTTGCAGTTAGCAAATGTTGTATATAGATCTTTGCACTGCCTTCTATCTTTTAACCATAACTTTAAATAGAATCTAAAAGTGCCATGCAAAACCTGTTTCTATAATTCCCCCCTCCCTGCTGGGATCTGGGAATGTAGGTACATGAGAATTAGACTTGAAATGATCTCCCTACCTAGATGTGTACATATAAGATTAATATTGCCATTGCCGTCTTAGGCCAGCTAGATATCGGTGCCAGTATCATAATTTAAAAGCAGGCTAATTATTGTTGCAAAGTTTAAAGGTTACGAACTGCCAACTACCAACTGCCAACTCCCAACTCCCAACTCCCAACTGCCAACTACCAACTGTCAACTGCCAACTGCCAACTGCCAACTGCCAACTGCCAACTACGTGTTTGAACTATCAAGTAGCAACTGCGAACTATCAACTACGCGTTTGAACTATCAAGTATAAACTACCAACTAGAGTAGCGCTCAGGGCCACCGTACTTATCTGATAAGCTCTATGTACTGTAGTACTATAGCTTCATTGTATTTGTCTGTCTACTCCCCCAGATTCGTATTAACGTGCCCTCGTACTGTGATCGTGTGCTGTGGCGGTCATACCCGAATGCCCCTATCATCAACACCTCGTATGGGTGCACAGGTGACATCATGACAAGTGACCACTCCCCCGTCTTTGCCACCTTCCAGATACTAGGCATCAAGCAGTATGCTGGTATGCTCAGTAACTGCATGTGTACATGTGTTTTGTTAATGTGCAGCAATTACTATAATTAACTTACGGCACAAGCGTGTCCTTAAGTGGTGCCTATTGTATTGGCAAAGCGCTGCTGTATTTATGTAGAACATTCTTTAGCATTATTGGATTGGTGTGGACTGTTGCACTTTTTCTCACAGCTTCAGTTGCACCTACTAGTGGACTGATGCCCACCAACAACAAGAAAGCAATGATTGTCATTGACAGTGTCTCAGCAAGGGTAAGAGACAACTCTGTTTTTGTACATTTCCAAACTCCACTAACTTCTCGTACATTTATGATCGAGTACCACAAATCATTTTTGCCTCTCCTGCATAATAATTATCATATCAGCCCATCATGCCCCTCCCCTCTCCCCATAGATACAGACGAACAGCAAGACGCACTTCTACATTGAGTTACACTCAGCATGCTTTGAGGGGTTGAGGAAGTCTCCACCCAACAATGACTGGGCCCAGGTGCAGGACTCAGAGACATATGTACGGCCAGTATGGCGAGCGAGAGACCCCGCGGTCAGTATACAGCCCATTGTCAAGGAGGAGGAGTACTTGGAGCAACAGCACCTGCTACTGATCATTAAGTCCCAGGAGAGTGATGAGCCTTATGGTGAGTGGGTGGAATGTGATACTGTGAGTACCTCTGTCAGTGTGTAAGTTAGAGATTGTAGCACTGCACATTCATTGTAGAAGCATCTGGTGTGTGTGTGTGTGTGTGCGTGCGTGCGTGCGTGCAAGCGCGCGTGCGTGCGTGTGCGTGCGTGCGTGTGTGTGTGCGTGCAGCTGTTCAATGTTTTGATTTGTGTTTTCATAGCTGAATGCTGTTTGTCCTTGAGAGAGCTAATTGGCAAGTCACCAGTGTCTGTACGGCGGGAGCTCACCCATCAAGCACTTCCCATCGGAGAATTAGAGTAAGTCCACAACTATTGCTGTATGTGTGCTTTTTTATCATTCTTTGTATTAAAATGTTCCATCCAATATCTTTCCATTCGTACAGTGCCCTGATTCATGTCACACTTGACCAGTACAAGCAGAGGGTGACGGAGGAAGAGCTTTACTCTGACGTCAACTTCATTATTCAAGACCAAGGTGACTACTTCATTACATGTATATACATTTATGTTGCAAGAGAGGGCACGTAACTTACTATCTAGTACATAGCTAGCAGAATTCAAACGTGGGCGGAGGAATGTGTATGAAGTGAAATTTCTATTTTAGCATTTTCTGCCCACGTTTTGAACTCTGCTCTTTTGCTGTTGTACACTGTATGTACATGTACATTGAATCATTGTATGTGCCATGGGATTTTTTAATCAAGTGTTGTTTTCCTGCTTAGTTCATTGTCGCCTTTCTGTATATAAACTGAGCATTAAATGAGAATTATTTTTCCTGTTGTAGGGGCAGCCGGTAGTAGTTCTTTGGATTTTGTCAGTAATGGCTCCAAGGTTCGACAGAGGAGCCACCACTCAGAGTCAGCGGACCCTCCCATAATGAATGCCAGATATCGGAAGGACTCTATTGGGACCCGCCCCATGCTCCCTGTCCCCCGCTCTACCATCAACTCACACAGACCATCATCAGCCTCCACCCCCAGTGCCACTGCTGAAGCTGGAGCACCCCCACTACCACGCAGAAGGTAGGTTGTAGGTTATGTACATGTACGTACTGCGCATTTAGTTAATATTACAGTAGACTCTCGCTATTCCGGCTCTCTGAAGTACAGCCACCTCGATATAGGCACGGATTACTAGCTAGATATTTACTGCACAAAACTTGCCCTGAAATGCATGCGGCCACTCGCTATTCTGTATACTGGCCAGTACTGGCTGCCCCAAACTAGGTTTTTTTATACTTTTAACACGGCCGGATATGACGTTTTGGGTGTAGTTTGGCTGATAAAATTGGATTACACTTCAATAGAGAGCAAAATGATTCATTATCCTCGAGACAGAACAGCAAAATTAGTCATTAGATTTGTAGGGACTGCTTTTTAGCAAATGTAATAGAGATATGTTACAGTACTTTTTTCACACTTTACACAACTTGTACTAAATTGTCTATTGTATCCATGCACAGGGAAGGAGCTATTTCTCCCAGAAATTCAACAAATGTACCTAGTAGCATGAATATACCTAGTAGCAACCCTCCTATTCCTTCCAGAAGAATAGAGAGTCCAAGGTGAGACAAATACTTCATTTACGTGTAACTGAACATGTGCAGTAGCTTGATGTTATAATGAATAATTGATCGTATTCACTTGTAGCACAACGGATCCTCCTGTTCCAGTGCCTCGATTGCGACCCTCTCAAAGCAATCCTCCTCTCCCTACAAAACGGAAAATGCCCCCTACCCCTACCTCCACTCCATTTCGTCAAGGGTCCTCACCCCCTCTGAAGGGAAGAAATGCGGACCCCTTGCCTCCCCTACCCTCTAAATCACCTCCCCTCCCTATTGCTCGGCAAGAAGTACCTCCATCCCCTCCTGCACATAGAAGACAAGTGAGTGTGTAATCTCCATGATATTAATGTCCATGATACATTTGAACACTCTTTCAGCATTCATACACAGGCACACACATATGAATGTACCAGGATTTCATCTAGTGGGGGGGCGGGGGAGGGAGGCGGGGGGAATCTTCCCATACTTAATATGAAACTTGTATTGTTGCTATCTGCTCACAGGGAGGGAGATCTCCAAGACCACCATCTACTGTAGATTCCCTGCTTCATTTGAACGGGTTGCAGCAGTTCTCCAGCATCCTCATCGCTAATGGTTACGATGATATGCACTTTCTGGCTGAAGTGTCTGAAGAAGAACTGGAAGAAATAGGAGTCACCGAGTCCTCAGATAGAGGAAAGGTAAGAGTGGCTTCAAGTTTTAATTGCTATCATTTATTTTCACTATTTTTCTTCTACAGTTACTGCAAATATTTAGGAAGGCAACTTAGAGTCGCCATTGATCAAGAACAAGTTCGTGTGATCTTGGAAATTTGAACCTACAATCATTGTTGATCGTAAATCTCTTTTAAAGACTGTTTTTTTCATGCGTCTTATGTTTTTATACCATCCTCAGGGCTTATTGTTGATGTGTTTTTTGTATTGATTGTCGTAGGATTTGTATGATGTTTAGTTTAATTTTCACTCATTATTTTATTTTATGACTTTTTTATAGCATGCACTATTATTATCATTATTATGATTATATACATACTAGATTACTAATTAATTAGTGTCATGTGATGGTTAATGTCACGCCCACAAATTAAAGAGCAATCAGTATTATGACAGTACAATGCAATAATATTATGATAAAAATCTATCAAGACACATAATTACATAGATATACGTACGTCATAAGAACACTAATGTTTGGTGGTGTTCGATACTAAACATGTATAATTATACATGCAGTGATTAATTTAAACTTTCTTGCACATCTTATCCATAAACTCTTCCTCCTTGTCCCCATTCACTCCCACCAGTTTCATTTCTGAATTTCCGACACACAGCATTTTTAATTCGTGGTTCTTTGTCATCTGCTCCAGAGCATCTGAGAGAAACCTTAAGGGCTGTGGAACATGATTTTTTAATTGAGGATGATCATAGAGGATACAAACATCATCAGCTAGGGCATTGTTGTTAGCAAATTGAGAGACCATCAAATTGGTGAGAGAAAGTGTAGAATTGTCACTGGCAAAACGAACGTTCAGACGGCTTGGATCTATTCTTTGCCATCGGTCGAAGAGGAAATCAATCTGAGCAAGATGAAGGAGATAGAGAGGGTCATTAGCAGCATCAGGTGAGCACATCTGTCCTCCGATATAGCATCGTACATTGGTGTGGATAAGCACCTGAAGGAACTGGTGGAATTCGTTAAAACTAGTAGCAGATAGCGTTAGAAGGTCTTGTTCGACTATAGCTCTTGTAGGGAACATCTGAACTCGGTAGTCACGTTTGAGACAGCCACCACCAGCCGAAGGAGTGATAGAGAAGTCATTAAAATTAAACGGTCCACTGCTCACACAGCTGTCATTGGAGCGAGAGGTGTCACCAAAACCAGTCAGAGGATCGAACACAGGTGACAAGTATGGGTTCAGTGGTAGAGCTGTCCAGTCCCAGTACGGTAGAGTGATTTTGCAATCTATTTCCCGAAGGAGGTTCTCATACTGGATCATGAAGTATCTGTTCCATGGCAGGAATTGGCTTGTTGATGGTTGGGTGCCCTGGGCATCAGTATCAGAGGAGGATTTGTAGAGAGCAACAAGTGCATCGTATCTAGGCTTAAACTGGGGATCAGTGGCAACTCGGATGATGGCTGAAATGAAACGATTTTTATCTTCACTGGACATACCAGCAAAATCAACTCGAACTCGACAACAATCGACAACTTGACCCCCCACACAGGTACATTGTCTACCACAAATATCATATGAAGTTCTCCCGCTGATACACTGATCATCATCTACAGAACAAAGAAACACAATTTATAATTTGTATGAACTAAAATGAATCTGTAAAGAAAGCAAACACAATTTATTTATATGTATGAAGTAAAGAAAGCGTTCTCACCTATAGATATTGGAACACATGTAGGCAGGAATGTATTCCACAAGCCATTTCCCTGGCAGACTCTAGAAGAAGAACCAGTTAGCTGAAAGCCTTCATTGCACTCATAGTACACAGTAGCACCCTGGCGGAAGTCATCTCCTAATCTACGTCCATTAACAGGTACACCAGGGTCTTCACAGTCCAAAGGACCTATCCCTATAGAAGAATTGATTAATAATAGTCAACATGGATGGACAACTTTATGTGAAGTGATTGTAAGTTAATTTTATGTGAGCAACTATTATAAACTTTCACAGAAGATACCATTAATTTTCACAGAATAATTACATGTACCTTCATGATGCAATAATAAATTCATGGGTAGACTCTATAAAAATAATCTTCACGTATATGGTCATTCAGCAAAAACCACCCTTGAAATGTACAGTACTGATTTTGTTCACGCGTGCAGGAGTATACAGAATACATAATAAAATAGTCATAAAAAGCTGAGGGCAATAAAAAGAGAGAATGGCAGTATCTTTTGAATGAGTGGTGGCTTTTAGAAAAGCCGTTTATGTGAGAGTACGACATTTAGTCAGAAGACTTGGAGCTCTTCTTGGGGAGAAGGACAGCTTGGATGTTTGGCAGGACACCACCCTGAGCAATGGTCACACCAGAAAGAAGCTTGTTCAGCTCTTCATCATTCCTGATGGCAAGTTGAAGATGACGAGGATTGATTCTCTGCTTCTTGTTGTCACGAGCAGCATTGCCAGCCAGCTCAAGGATCTCAGCAGCGAGGTACTCCATCACAGCTGCAAGGTAGACAGGGGCACCAGCTCCGATGCGCTCAGCATAGTTTCCATTGCGAAGAAGACGGTGGACACGCCCAACTGGGAACTGAAGTCCTGCACGAGCAGATCTTGTCTTGGCCTTGGCACGAGCTTTGCCTCCCTTTCCACGTCCAGACATGGTTCGAAATTGTTTTGGTTGAGAAGTTGTAAGTTTGAAGAAACCAGAAGAGTTGTGATAAAAACCTCAAGTAGAAAGGCTTTTTACCCAAACAAATTCTAGTTATTAGGATCACTTTACACAGAGCAAATGCAAATTGACCAATAAGATGACAGAAACTAACCCGACCGCGTTGGAAGACCAGAATCCCGCCCTACGCCCCCCTTCTAGAATTGAGATCAAATACAAATTGACCAATGAAATAATAGAAATGTACCCGACTGCGGTGGAAGGTCACAGACCCCGCCAAAAGCATTTGAAAAGTGATCCATTTGATTCTGATCCGTTTTGACTCAAATAAAAGCAATCTGTACAAGGTATTTTCATCCGATTTTTTTTTGATTGACTCAATCGAAAACCTCAACTCAACATGCCTGGCAAAGTTGCATCCAAGAAAGGAGAGAAGAAGGCTGCTGTCAAAAGCAAGCCCTCTGGAGAGAAGAAGACCCGCAGAAAGTCTCGCAAGGAAAGCTACTCCATTTATATCTACAAGGTTCTGAAGCAGGTCCACCCCGACACTGGTATCTCATCCAAGGCCATGAGCATCATGAACTCGTTTGTCAATGATATCTTCGAGAGAGTTGCCACTGAAGCTTCCCGATTGGCTCACTACAATAAGAAGCACACCATCTCAAGCAGGGAAATCCAAACTGCTGTCAGACTCCACCTCCCTGGAGAGCTGTCTAAGCACGCTGTGTCTGAGGGAACCAAGGCTGTCACCAAGTACACAAGCAGCAAATAGACTGTTTTCTCTTTCTTTTTCAACCGGCTTTTCTAAAAGCCACCACTTCATCAAAAGATATCACCACACTCATTTTATTGCATTGAATAAAAAAAGTTAATTATTATTGTTTGTTAAGTAATGGTGCTGTTGTGTAATAAATACAGAGTATTACTTTATCATAGCCAATTAGCTATAGCTCATAGTAAAGTATCACAGATTATTTACAGTCAAAGTAAAGAGTAGAGACACTGGTGGGTTCACAGCAGCATGGACGTAGGTAGCCACTGGTTGGGTATATTTTTCATATTCAGAATTCTGGAAGCGACTAATCTGATAATTAAAGCTAATTGTCAAAGCAGCATTTGTTATAATTACCATAAGATCTCGATTTAAAGCGACACTTTTTAATAATTACAAAGCCAGAGGTCACTTCTTTTGGAGGTTGAAAAATTATATTGAAGTCCTGGTGTTGTATATTTAGAGGGTCTCCTCTTATTGGAGGTAACTTTACAGAGTCTACTTGCCTCGATTTCAGGCCACTTAAAAACACTTGATTTTCCAGTGGGCTACAATCGAGGCTTGGGAGTGGCTACATTAGAATACGACATTAAAAAATAATTGTCAACGTAGCTGTCGCTACTTTTAGAGGTGAGAAAATTGCTGAAGCTCCTGGGTGTTGCATATTTGGAGGGTCGCCTTAAATCGAGGTTTTACGGTAAACTCACTTGTACATGTGGGTGCTCTGTCTGACCAGTTTCCATCACTCTCACAAATTCTTGTAGTCTGTCCAATCACATTAAATCCTTCTCCACACGAGTAGGTAGCAATAGACCCAAGTGTAACACCCTCCATTATTACTAAGCCATTCAGAGGGTTAGAGAGTCTTGTACACTCGATAGCTAAAAAATGGCAACAGTTGATAGATTGAATACATTGGGATAATGTGGCCAGTCCACATAATAATAATACAGATGTGACTTACGAGAACAAATTGGTTCACTCGGTGACCATTCACCACTAGCTTCACATTGCCTCAGAGTAGTACCTACTAGTAGAAAGCCTAGATCGCAGCTGTAGATGGCAGTAGCTCCTAGTGTACTTTCTTGCAATAACAATACTTCACCGTTTTCAGGGGAAATTAAATCTCCACAATCCACAGCTGAGCAGACAAATGCACAGTAAATATAGGCTATATAATAGCTATAACTATAAACTGAGAGAAAAGGTTGGGTTCTCCCAAACTTTCGTCAACAGTATAATTATAACAATACAATACTACTCACGTTCACATGTTGGTGCTACTCCATCCCACCCTGTGCCATCAATACATCTCCTGTTCTCATTTCCCCCGGTTAGACTGAATCCAGAATTACATCTGTATGTTGCCACAGATCCTGGAGTAATCCCTGTTAGTCTGATTTGTCCGTTTTGTGGAGCATCAAGTTCTTCACAGACAAACTCTAAGCAAAAAACAACATTGAAGAACTTTTAATCATACGTCTAAGATCTGAAACGTACCTTCAACAGTAACACACTCAGGGGCAAAGAGAGACCAGCTGCGATCAGCAGTGCACGTTCTAATCTCAGCTCCAACAAGAAGAAAGCCGCTTAAGCAAGTGTAAGTTGCTTCTGATCCAAAGCTAGTTCCAGAAATGCTCACTCTTCCATTATCCGGGTCACTAAGGGTCTCACAATGGACAACTGTAACAGTAAAATTAGATGATTATGTGTAACACGTACACACAACTAAACTCACTTTCGCAGACAGGCTCTACTCCAGACCAATTTCCATCTGACTCACAGCTTCTTGCTGTACTGCCACTGAGAACAAACCCAGGGTTGCACTCGTACCTAGCCACAGAGCCGACAGAGGTACCATCCAGCAAGATCAATCTGCCATTCTCAGGTGCTTGAAGGAAGCCACATAACACACCTAACCAAACACAGGTGTACAATCATGAATAACATTACAATTCGCAATTCATAACAAGTCTGTGTAGTAATAAGTCTGCCTTACCTTCACAAACAGGTGCCTTCCCTGACCACTGTCCATCATTCAAGCATGTTCGAATCCTCACACCAGTCAGAGTAAAGCCAGCATTACAGCTGTACACTGCCGTATCTCCATACTCATTTGCACCCTGGGCAATATTCCCGTTGGCAGGGGCAACCAAGGTGGGGCACACATCAGCTACATAATCAGAACAAAAGTAAGGGGGTGGGTGAGAGTCAATACTTGTACAGCGCTTGCTCCGCAAAGTTAACACAACAAACACGTTAAGAAGAAATTTCATGAGAATACGTCTCATACAAAACTTATACGTATGCAAATACAAGCTTAGTTACTAATTAATGTACACAAGTTCTGAGTTCATGACAGTCAGTGTTCGGCACCTGCACAAACGGGCTCCTCTCCTGACCAGCTGCCAGTGATCTCACACACTCGAGAGGAGAAACCGACCAACTCGAATCCAGCATCACAAGAATAGGTCGCCGTGAGCCCAAAGGTTGTTCCAGACACGGAGACAAAACCATTGATGGGGTTATTCAGGCGACCACAGTTCACCTCTGCAAATAGGATAAAATGATATCATTGCATGTGTAGTGAGATTAAATCTCATCACTGTGTGTACATTAATTGCATGCACGTACGAAGATGACAGTCATAATTCAATGAAATGACTGATATGTACCTCTGCATTCGGGTGCCTTTCCATTCCAGGTTCCATCTGAGTGGCACTCTCTGATTCCCTTGCCAAAAAGAACAAAGCCAGTGTTGCAACGATAGGTGGCGGTATCGCCGGCATTGGTTCCTTTCAGTTCCACTATCCCATTGAGAGGATCGCTCAACGAGCCACAATCAATTCCTGTGCAGAAGTTATTAAAAAGTGGATACTGTCAAATGCTGTTATCACTGACAGCTAGAGGAAATTCATGTTCATAAACACTTTTAGAATAGCCACCCCACATACTATTATTGCACACATAAACGTTTCTATGATACCTTGACAGTTTGGATCAGTGCCTGACCACTCCCCATCAGCCTCACAGGTTCTAAACTCGTTACCAAGGAGCTCAAAGCCATCGTCACAAGCGTAGGTAGCATGTGAGCCAATGGTCAGACCAGACAGCTTCACATCACCATACTCTGGAGGCTTCAACTCATCACACTCAGTACCTGTGCATAGAATCACAACACAAATATAACTTTGAGGAAGTTCACTCGTCAGCATTGTGTAATGTACATGTAAAAATTAAAAACCGTGTCAAAATACATAATCTTCGGACAACACTCAAGCAATAACAAGCCAAGCTATAATCAGCAAGTTAAGATAGCCACTTACGTTGACAGAGAGGGATCACTCCTGTCCAGAAGCCGTTGCCCTGGCAAATTCGTCGCTGATCACCAATCAGAGAGAATCCCCTGTCACAAGTATAGCTGGCAGTTGACCCGGGGAAGGAGCCACTCTGAAGCACGTCACCATTATCAGGGGCTCTCAAGTCAGGGCATTCCAGAGCTGTGGGACACATCATATTAGTGTATTGTTATTGCTATAATCCTCCCAACAATCACAGTCAACTGTGTTTTTATCCTAGTGTCATATATATTTACTGCACGTGTGAATGCCTCCCAATGCCTTACAAAATCTGCCAACAAACAAAATGTTTCAACTAGCTTACATTCACAGGAGGGTGCCACTCCAGACCACTGCCCATTATTCAGACACACTCGAGTGGGACTGCCGTCTAGTTGAAAGGGTGGCACACAAGAGTAGGTGGCCACTGAGCCGTAAGAGGTACCCAGACTGAAGTCAATGTCTCCGTTCTTGGGAGCTATCAGTATGCCACAGTCCACACCTGAAACATGTTCAACGTTTTTAGGTAGTGTATACATACTACAATCAAAATAATAGCAATGTAGATCAGAGTACATACGATTTGGATGTCGTTGGCCCATGTAGCAATTAAAGGATTTATAAGTAAATATCTGACTACAAAAGAAGGGGCTGGTGGTGTCAGTGGGATGGGTGTAGATGGCTATTATTTGTTAAAACCCAACCATGAATATCGTGGACTGAATTAGGGGTGTTCTAGCAAACACATACATGGCAATGCTGACTAGACTAGTACAAACTAGTATGACAACCTACGTCTGCATATTGGGATTGCTCCAGACCAGGAACCATCAGCTTGGCAAGTCCTCTCTTGATCTCCCTCGATCAGAAACCCGCTGTGACATCTGTATGTAGCCACTGCACCAAACGCTGTGCTGGTGAACTGCACCTGGCCGTCCTTAGGGGCCTCAAGAATTGGGCACTGAACAGCTGCATAGATAGAGAACATGAAACATTCGTTATATTTAACAATCGACAAGTACATGTAGTGTGTCTGTTCTATTTCCTATGTAGCACTTACATGTACAGAAGGCTGGGTTGCCACTCCATGCACCATTGGCCTGACATGTTCTAGTGTCCACGCCGACCAGAATGAAGCCTCTGTTGCAGCTGTAGGTAGCAGTGTCCCAGAAATCCATGCCAGTTGTTTCAATGTTTCCATTAGCAGGTGTATCCAGACCAGGGCACTGGGCGACTGAAGAGATAAAAAAAACAATTAATCTACTACAGTAGTTTTTGATCTGATACATATGTGTAAAATACTGTATGTACTAAATGCAGCCCAGAATTGGTCTATTTATAGTGCTCACTTTGACAAGTGGGGGCAGTTCCTGACCACTCCCCATTGGCCTCACAGGTCCTCACAGTCACACCCACCAGTCCGAACCCTGACTCACAGCTGTAGCGAGCGATGGAGCGGAATGTAGTACTAGAGAACACAACGTCTCCATTATCAGGGCCCGACAAGGAACCACAATCAATGGCTGTGCATAGAGGGGAGGGGTAGTAAATCATACAGTAAAATGGATACAAATTAACGTACTTTAAATGAGTATTATAATTGACTATTCAATACTAGTCACATAGTCTGTATAAACGCAATGTACATGTATAATACATACCAGTACAGGTAGGCTCCTGAAGACTCCACTGTCCATTTGCCTGACACTCTCTCACACTCGGTCCTTGCAGTACGAATCCTGGCAGGCACTCATAGGTGGCAGTGTCACTCACTTGTGTGCCTGAGAGGGTCAATAGTCCGTTCTGAGGAGCGTTGAGTACACTGCAGGTCACCCCCTGACAGAAAGGGGCACTCCCAGACCACACCCCATTGGGCTGACAGATCCGTGAGGTTTGTCCGATGAGACTGAAACCAGAGAAACAAGAGTAGGTGGCGGTGGAGCCAGGGGTGGAGCCATCGAGGTCCACACGACCATTCTGAGGAGCGTCCAGTTGACCACACTGTTGAGCTGTAGGAACGATTGTTATGAAATATTGTATATAAATGTGAAAACATGTATCTAATCTTGTAGAATGCGTATTATAATTATCATCACTCAAAATGTGTGGTTGTGTTTGACTCACAAGCACAAGTAGGCGCTTGATTGGACCACTGTCCATTGGACATGCAAGTCCTGACGGGCCTGCCCACAAGACTAAAGCCAGCGTCACAAGAGTAGATGGCAAGAGAGTTGAAGACTGTTCCAGTGAGAGTCACCTGACCATTGGCCGGAGCCAACAGCTCCTCACATCTGATGGCTGCATTAGAACATTTACTTGTTAATTAGGTAATATGTTGACAATGAAGGTATATTATATATGCACATCTATGAAATCGAGTTGGATCCCCAAGTCCAAGCTGATAAATCTCCATAGTTGCAAAGTTGCTATGAAACACACAGCTTACCTGTGCAAGTAGGAGCCTGATCACTCCACTCCCCACTCTCCAGACATGTTCTGGAGCTAACCCCGGACAGAGTGAACCCGGGGAAGCAGGTGTAGAGAGCCTGAGAGCCCACTGTGGTCCCACGCAGGTTCACCTGACCATTTCGGGGGGCATCGAGGAACGAGCACTGGATGGCTGCATGAAGACAGAGTCAGCATGCAGCAGTCAGTAAATCACATTACTAAGTGTACTATATAATTATAGTATTTCTCATCATGAATGTATAAAGAAACTGACCTCGACAGAAAGGCACAAATCCTGACCAGAAACCATTGGCCTGACAGGTCCTCACTTGGTTGCCAATGAGTTGGAACCCGGACAGACAGCTGTATGTTGCCGTGTCACCGAATGACATTCCTGTTGTCTCGATCACTCCGTTTGATATCTGTCTCAGCTCAGGGCAGGAGGCAGCTGCAGGGAGGGAACAGGTTTGTAAGATATGTTGCGCTATACACATGTACATACATACCATATGCGATAAACTTCATGTTGAGAAATGCGCTATCAGTACGTTAAGAGCTTGCGCGTTACACGGTCATAATTATCCGGATCCGTTGGTCTAATAACATTAATTTTATGATTTTCTGAAAGATTAGAGAGAGGGCCTTTTCAGATGATGGGTTAACAGCAAAAGTATATTTTCAGCCTATTCACGACAAATAGGAAATTTATGGCCCGTTCAAATTTGGGATTTGAGCATACCATCTGAACGGGCTCTTTCTAAGCTATCAGAAAATGAGAAAATTGGACCATCAGAACTAGTTAAGAGCCAACTCAACATCATCTTGCCATAAGCCTTGTACTCTCTAAAAATGTGTGTCACATTTATTGGTTGTAATTATTTGCCAAACTCACCTTGACAAGAAGGCTCTTCTCCACTCCATTGACCATTGAGTTGGCAGATGCGAGGGCTGGCCCCCACCAGTCCAAAGCCAGCTGCACAGCTGTAGGTGGCTCTAGAGCCAACTGAGTTTCCACTGATGACCACACGACCATTAGCAATATCAGACAAATCTGGGCAGTTGATCTCTGCAAGAGAACAGCAGCATTACCATACACTACAATGTGTGCGTATGACATGATTGTGAGCACATGCAATGTACAAAACAAGTCCTATCTAATAAACCTCGAGTCCATACCTTGGCAGATTGGAGCTGTGCCAGACCACTCCCCAGAGGGTAGACAGTTACGAGACTGGGCACCAATGAGGGAGAAACCAGGGGAGCACGAGTAGGTGGCCACTGAGCCAACTTGAGTGCCGGTGAGTTCAACACGACCGTCCTCAGGGTTGTCCAGACGATCACAACCAGAAGCTGGCGGACAGAAGACGAAACATTTACACTTGTACTTGTACGATTCATTAAACTATTTGTGTTACACGTACGTATGTACTCGAGTATGTATACATTATCGAGATTTTGTAACTCACGAGTGCAGCTTGGCTCAGCTCCAGACCAGAGGCCACTAGACTGACAGGTTCGGGAGCTGTCTCCCACAAGCTCAAATCCTGTGTTACATCTATACACAGCTGCTGAGTCCACAGTCACTCCGGAAAGAAAGACTTGTCCATTGGTAATGTCCAACAGCCTCTCACATGTCACAGCTAAAGGAAGAAACCATTATTGTCAGCTTTCATCGTAGTCTATATAAACTGCTGCTTAAAGACACTGACTGTTGGGCCCACCATGTATACACACCACCATCACTGAGGGAAGCGTCTAAAGAAACTCAAACTCACCTTGACAAGATGGAGCACTTCCAGACCATTGTCCAGTCTGTAGACAGATTCGAGTTGCCGCACCAACCAGCTCGAACCCAGTATTGCACCTGTAGCGTGCATTAGAGCCAGCAGACACTCCCGAGACAGTCACCTGACCATTCTCAGGGTTGTCCAGGCGACCACAGCTAAATCCTGGAGGGAAATACGGGACAAGTAATGATAACGAAATTTGATAGAACCTATTACATGTGCATTGAACACTATATAGTCAATTGCATACGTACATCAGACGTACGTAGTTATTGCAGTGACTTACGAACACAGGTTGGTTCCTTGGCAGACCACTGGCCATTGGCCAGACACACACGGTTCCTAGCACCTTCCAATCGGAACCCAGGGTTGCAGATGTACGTTGCTAGAGCTCCGGGAGTAGTGCCAATGAGAAACACCTGCCCATTGGTGGGATCGTCTAACGTACTGCAACCACGTACTGCGTGTGTGGGGGGGGTAGTAAGTTAATCTAGGCATATTCAGATTGATGCAATTTTGACAGTACAAGTAAGTTTCTGGCAGCAGTACATACGGTGTTACATTACAAACCTTTACAGATAGGTGCTTCCTTGGACCAGGTACCACTAGCCTGACATGTCCGCTCAGAGGAGCCAATCAGAACAAAGCCATTGTTGCACTCGTACGAGGCTACAGAGTTGAGAGTTGTCCTCTTGAAAATCACTTGACCATCTTTGGGTGAGCTGAGAAGCCCACAGTCAACCACTGCATGGGGTGCATAGATACAGCTAATGGTAGCGATACTTAATTTGTACCAAAGAAAAACTGCTCGCAAATGTAAATTAAGTATATACATTTTTAGTTTAACACCAAACATTTGACGCAGATGCTATGTGTAGTGTCACACTTCCATCCTCGCTGTGTGTTAGCACTCACCCTGACAGACTGGAGCCTGGTTGGACCACTCTCCCTCAGCCTTACACACTCGCACTCTGTCCCCGACCAGTAGGAATCCTTTGTTACACGAGTAGAAAGCCTGAGAGCCCACACTGGTGCCACTCAGTTGCACCTGTCCATTCTCAGGGGCCTCAAGCACACGACAGCCAACCTCTGGAAGGGGGGGTGGTTGGGTGGAGTCAGGGTATTGTTTACAAGTACCAATATTGTTGTATAGAATTGTTTTGGCTTTTGCTGTAATCTGCAGTAGACGTAACAACCGCCCACATATTAGCTACTACTCAATGCAGATTGTTTTTTGCACAACAATCATCATCCTGCAGGCTTTCTAGTATTGATGCTCATTCAACAACTGTTGTAAGGCTAGCTGATGATGCTTATACCATACTGATACGATTATACAACTCACCTTTGCACTCTGGCTGTTTGCTTGACCACTGCCCGTTGACCTGACATGTTCGAGAGGAAGAGCCAATCAGATTAAAGCCGACATTGCACACATAACGAGCCACTGAGCCGGCACTGTTGCTGGAGACTATCACACTGCCAAACTCAATGTCGGGAAGAGTGGGACAAGTGATGGCTGGGGGGGGGAGGAGGGGTACCATACAAATTAAAAACATGATGCATATTAATTTATTGTTAAAAGTGCCATGCCAATACACACGAGGTTGTTGACTACAGTGGGTGCTTGGCAACCACAGCACAGTTCAACACTAAACAAAGGACTTGTCTCTCCTATGAATGAGTGGGAGGTAGAGACACTATCCTATGAATGAGTGGGAGGTAGAGACACTATAGTGCTCTAGAGACAATGGCCACTCTGGGTTGTGTTTTGACTCGTCACCACTAGAGAGGAGAATAACACCTAAGACCAGTTATTGTGGGGAGATGGCAACTGTGTTGTCTTTTCAGCTAATTGCTCTTGGAGATCTCACACACTTTCTAGGCAATCAATGGAAGGCATTTGGGTAGCCAAACAAAAGTGCATTATGTGGCCCTAAGTGTGAGTGTCTTCACAATACGAGTAGGAAGGAGAATGCTCTTCAACATTAGACACATCATTACATAATAACAAAAACTCAATGCAACCTTTTGTATACAATCTACAATAATGGAAACTCAAAATAATAGTCTAGAGTGGCTGGATTTTGTGTGTGCGTTAGGATCTTAATAATGGGACTCTTTGTTTTCATAAGCAAGAGTCAATCTTATTATCAAAAATTCAGTGCAAGCCCTCCCCTCACCTTGACAGGTCGGAGCTGGGCCCATCCACACTCCATTCCTGCATAGTCTGGTCCTAGGTCCAATCAGACTGAACCCTCGGTTGCACTGGTATCTGGCCATACCGCTGATCCCCTTGCCAGAGATGGAGACTTGACCGTTAAGAGGGGAGGGAAGTTTCGAACAGGGCAGGGCTGCAAAGAGAGACTCAGTGAGGGAAGGAGAAAAATAGTTATGACTGGGAAAAAAGACAGAGAGAGATATGCTCAGAATTGAAGGTCACGGTATAGCGGGTAATTTTCGTTATTCTAAATTCATACAGCTTAGGATATCGAACCTATTGCGGTAGTGCACATTTTGGGTGATGCTCCACAATACGAAAAATACGTTCCACCATACAAAAATAACTTGCTATATGGTATGGTATGATGCTCATATTTTCTACATACACGCATATAGTCCAGAAGGCCTATATGACACTCACGTGTGCAGGTTGGTAGGCGACCATTCCATTTCCCACTGCTCTGACACACTCTGAAGCTGTTACCATGGAGACTGAAGCCCGTGTTACACTTGTACTTGACGATGGATCCGAGGAAAGTTGCCCCCACCCACTTGTTCCCATGGAGGGGCGCTCCAGGATCACCACAATCAACAACTGAAGGAAAACACAAGCACAGGCACACTCAAATCATTTGAACTTTACAAAATCCGAGAACTGTCAAAAAACAGTCTAAACTTACAAAAAATTGAATTTCACTACAGCCCACCCCCACCCCCAAACACACTCACAGACACATCTTGGCAGTTCGGGAGTCCATTGTCCGTTGCTCTGACAGAGCCTCAGTTTAGCTCCTACTAGTTTGTGACCAGGGTTACAGGAGTGTACCACAAGAGAGCCAGCTGTCAGTGACTCAAAGAGACTGGTTCCTGCATTAGGAGACCCGGGGTGTCCACAGCTGACTGGGGAGTGATAACTGGAGGAAGACTGAGAAATAGATCTACCAGGAATCCACCAAAGGCTGGATGGATTGGTACGTCGAACACGCTCATGAATCTTATCGTTAGCTGGAGAGAAAATAGAGAGTGAATTTTACAGCATCAATCTTTCCATTATATAATTTATAATGGAAAATTGGTGCATCTATTTAATCTGCAACTACGACTCGACTGCAATAAAGTTTTGTAAATCGACTTACCAGATCGTGGAGCAGCATAGCTGCATGAAGCTGCAAGCAGCAAAAGGAGAGTTGTAATGGAGAAGTTCATCACTGCAGCAGGAAGCTACTACCAGACAAGTCTAGTAGAAATCTCAGCTATTTCTCAGGAGCCAATGCACAAACCTTCCACCCCAGCAACTAAAGTAGCTCTCTGGGGGATGCTTGCAAGAATCTGAGCTGCAGAGACAGTATGATGGCATGGCTGAGGAGCTGAAGAGCTTTTGTAGAAATGCTTGAGGACCTTTCAATACAGGGAAACCCCCTTTACATTACCTCACAGTATTGAGTCTGCCTACACGTGGACTTCCTTTTTGCTTTTCTGAATTTATCAGTCGTAACATCATGGGCGACTTTCAAGTGATCCTAGCAGCCATCCTCTCCCCTGACAACGAGACCAGATCACAGGCAGAGGTCAGTCATGTTCATGAGTGTGCCAGATTTGGTAGACATGAGTAGTCCTCCTCACTGTACACATTGTGAATATAGTCTAGACTTGAGTGATGTTTATGTTTGTGTACAAATGATTTTGAATGGTTTAATGCAGTTAAGTTAATAGCAAGTATTGGAGCTCAAACATTATTGCCATGTCCACCTCCCCATACACAATCATTGCATGCAGTCGCTCACAGACTGTGCAAAAAATGACTGTAAATGTGCTCCTTTTTTATTCGACACCTTTAATAATTATAGGAACAGTTCAGCAATCTTGCCTTGGATGTGAAGTTACCGCATCTGGTCTCAACTCTTCGGACAGAGGGGGCTGCCGATGAGGTGAGTTGCCCCAGCTGTGCTAGAGCATGATATCATTGTTGTGTGTTGTGTTTTGAGTGCTGTCTTGTGGAGTCTTGTGTGTGTGGGAGCTATTGACACTTTTGGACTCACCACATTTTTAAGAATCCAGACAGTATGCACCATGCATCAAGGACACACCTTCCTACATATTCACAGGCACATTAAGCACACCTTCCCCTCACACAGGTGAAGTCGATAGCTGCCGTTCTCCTCCGACGAATCTTCCTGCAGCTGGAGTACAAGGACATAGCGGAGGACCTTGAGGGGGGTGTGCTGGGGGCCAGCAAGGCAGAGCTACTCCTGGCAATGCAATCCGAGAACTCCGGGCACGTACGCAGAAAGATTTGTGATGCTATAGCTGAGATGGCTCGCTCTTACTTAGGTGGGTGGGTGTGCAGTGTGTTTGTAGTGGGCGTGTGTATTATATGTTTATGAGATTGCTAAATTCGGTGCAATTCTAATTACTGCCATTAACACATTATTGCATTCAAGATAATTATACAGAATCCAGACTTATTAGGTACTGACCCAATGTATGACCACACCCACCCCTCAGACGACAACGACCAGAATCAGTGGCCAGAGCTCCTCCAGTTCTTGTTCCAGTGCTGTGACCTCCAACAGCCACAGCTCTACTCGAGTGCCCTCCACATCATCAGGTGAGTAGTGGTCTTGCCGGAACATTCTCTGGGAGGAGGGGGGAGGGTGGTCTTGGCAGTATACGTACAGAGCGTAATTTATATACTATAAGTAAGTCTCGTTTAAAAGAAAAGTTGGACATTCTTACTCCACCTTTTATTAGCCGTTTAGGCTCAAAAGAATGATATTGCTAGCATTAAATTCTAGCAATATCAGATCAATTTGATGAAATTTTCATCATATCGATCTATCTGTGAATTGTTATATTTTTACTGGTCTTCACCTGTAATATGAGTTGTGTACCGGCTATAACTGATGACATTATTTTTATTGAGTGCATTCCATGCATGACTATGCAATCATCCGTGTCCATAGGAAACCACCTGTTCTGGGAAAATGGAAGTGTATCTTGAGCATGTCACTGAAATTTGATCCCAAACACTGTCACATGTAGCTTAATTGAATAGCAAGCTCTTGACACTAGCCAAAGGCAATTATTAACAGTCAATTTTGCATTGCAATCATGATAACTATGGTGATTGTGTTCCAGTGTTGTCCCGGGTGTGTTTGGCAACCAGCTGCAGTACTGCGTTGCTGCCATCAAACAGCTCCTACATCAGGCCCTCAAGGCATCACATGCAGAGGTACGTAGGTGTCATGACCCCTGCACCTGGTCGTTACATTCCTACTCTCCGTGCATGCACTGATTATACTGTCTAAACCAAAGTTGTACTGCAAATCTTTTTGGCCTAAAAGAAATTTATATTTTGTGTAGGTGTGTTCAGAAGCCTTCAAGGCAACCGTGGCGTTTGTTGTGTTCCTGGAAAGTAATGCTTTGAGGAGTGGTTTCACTGACATGTTGCAGCTGCTATTGGCCGTGAGTACTAGCTCCTTGTGTTGACTGCACATGATCATGATTGCATGTATAGTCTGTGTGCGTGCATGTGCACTGTGTTGACTTTATGAACAAACAACTCTGACTAGTTCTAAACACAGCTCATATATCATTGTCACAGTCTCCTAGCAACACTCATACGTACGCCCACACATACACACATCAGGTGCTCGGCCGAAGCATTGAGGCCCAGGAAAACGAGGCCCTACTCAAGTCTTTCATTGAGCTTGGCGACCATTGTCCAAAGTTCCTGAGATCTCAGTTAGAGAACATTTTAGAGCTAATGTTAAAGGTCTGTATGCATGACAGTAGCTCCTTGACAACCTCTTATATACTGTTGCATGTATGTACAGGTGATGCAGACAGAGTCACTGATGGACTCCTGGAAACAGCTGGCACTAGAGCTGATGGTTACCATAGCAGAGAACGCCCCTGCCATGATGAGAAAACACTCCGCCTTCTTTCCACGGATAGGTGAGTTTGACCGTATAGAGGTTATGTAGTCATAACCTGCATATACATGTACGTACCAATATACGTACCATTTAAAAATCTTGCTGGTGTATTACTGTGAATAAGGGACTTCCCCTCCCGCCCACACACAGTATCCCAGGGGCTGCAGTTCATGCTGCAGGTGGAGGACGATGAGGAATGGCTAGCTGCTGACTCAGCAGACGACGATGAGGACAACACAAGGTATGCAGCATGCTGTCTTTATAGAGATAGCCATTTTGTAGCATAGTATCAGCTGAAATGTACCCTTCCTCTCACTCTTCCAGCAATGCTGTTGCTGGTGAGACCAGTCTGGACCGACTGGCCAATGCCCTGGGGGGTAAGGCCGTCCTCCCACACATCATCTCCAATATACCTCAGATGCTCCAGTCTGGTGAGTTGGCCATTGTCCTCTATGTAATGGCTTTGTGCCGAGCAAGAGTATAATTATAGATACATGTATATGCACCTTCAAACTAATACCCAAAGATTTTGTTAACTATTGTCCTCCTGTATGTGTAATGTACTTTGTGGTGTGAGAATGTAGTGTTAATATCGAAATGATGAAATGCTTCTATTTTGTGGATATGCTAATCAACCACCAACTTGAGTTCGTTCCTGTGTACATGTCCTGCCCCCTCCCTGTAGAGGACTGGCATTACCGACACGCTGCCCTGATGGCTATATCAGCTGTGGGTGAGGGTTGCCAGAAACAGATGACGATCATTCTAGGGGAGGTGGTGACTGCAGTCCTCCCGTTCTGTCAGGACCCCCACTACAGGGTACGCTATGCAGCGTGTAATGCCCTCGGGCAAATGGCCAACGATTTCTACCCTGGTCTGCAGAAGAAGTATCACGACAAGGTGAGGGGAGCTGTCACACTTAGTGTTGTTATGGTGACACTCATACTGTGTACGTACAGTACGTGTGTTGCTGAAAACAGTATTCTTATGTCCATGTCTTAACTGTAGCTCTGTCTGCTTTTCAGAAACACACTGCACTGCACTACACACACACACACACACACACACACACACACACACACACACACGTTCAGATAATCCCTGCACTGCTACTAGTTATAGACGACTTTGACACACCTCGAGTGCAGACCCACGCTGGTGCCGCCCTGGTCAACTTCTGCGAGCAGTGCCCTAAAGCCATCCTCATCAAATACCTTGACTCCATTGTAGTGAAGCTGGAGGGGGTGCTGGCTATACGACTACAGGAGGTAGGTGTGGAGGAAGGAGGGGGAATGCCTATATAAGTTCTAAAACTCAAAATAAACTACGTGTATTTATCTGTAGCTCTGTGAGAGCTCTATCACATGATATTATCTCGAATATTAGCTATTTACTACTTGTTCGTAAATCTTTTAATGATCTGTGTTTATGTGGAGGTAACTCCCCCTCATCACACACACACACACACACACACACACACACACACACACACACACACACACACACACACACACACACACAGCTCCTCCAACAGGGGCGTAAGTTAGTCCTGGAACAGATTGTGACAACCACGGCAACGGTGGCAGACACGGTCGAGGAAGCGTTTGTGCCCTACTATGATAAGTTCATGCCCAGTCTCAAGTACATCATGTCATCAGCGTTAGGGAAAGATTACCGTATGCTGAGAGGGAAGACCATCGAATGCATCAGTCTCATCGGACTGGCCGTGGGACAAGAGAAGGTAAAGGGGTGTGGTTGTATTTAGCTTCTTAACGATTGTGTCGTAGGTATTGAAGAACTAGCATGTAATTTGTGTTTACAATTATGAGATAACTTTGTATACAATGTAGCATTCTTCTATTCTGTCTTTGTTGCCCCCAGTTCATGCAAGACGCACAGGAGGTGATGGACATGTTGGTGAAGGTGCAGAATGAGCAGGGAGACATGGAGCCTGATGACCCACAAGTACGTTTCTATTATTTGCAAGATTGGTGTGTTAATAATATTTGTGGCTATAGTTAAGTTTCATCTTTTACTAGTGTACATGCATGTACTATTTATAGTTTTGGTCTGACAGTGTCTGTAATACAACCTTTTGTAGGTCTCCTATATGATAAGTGCTTGGGCACGAATGTGCAAGATCATTGGCAGTGCCTTTGTCCCCTACCTACCTGTTGTCATTGGGCCTCTCATCCAAGCTGCCAGCCTCAAGCCAGAAATTGCCTTTGTAGATGGTGAGTCTACATGGAGTACATAGTCTTAAAACTTGTGCTGTAAAAAAGTTGTTGGTGTCATGATTGTGTAGATGTGCCTGATACCTGATAAGGTAAACAACGTATAGGTGAAGGTGTGCTCCTACTTGACTTGCTTGGGCCATTGTTTTAACTACGTGTTGCTAATACACGTTAAGATTCCAGCCACAAAACACCTAAACAGCCTTTGAAACTGACATCACCCAGACAACACACATGTACACCTACACCTCATCCTGCACATTCTGACCTCACTGTAAAGGCTGAACAAAGAGAGAAGACAAACACTCCAGAGATAACATAGTGGGCAGGAAATTACTAGCACCTGCACACAGACACTACAAAGCCTGTGGCCACAGTTAACGTGGGTGCCAATGGCAACAAATAATACACAATTATTAGTGACACTATTGCAGTATTTAGATGATGTCATTGTATAACGTCACTGGTGACTGACCCTTCCATTGCAGAAGAATCAGAGCAAAACTTCAGTGAGGAGGATGGCTGGGAGTTTGTCACGCTGGCTGATCAGGTGACTACCATGTGACTTTATGGTTACTACATGTAGTATACTTATTGAGTAACTTAATGTTGTTATTGATAATTATGACACGCATGCAAACACACACACAGCAAAAGTTTGGGATAAAGACAGCTGGCCTTGACGAGAAATGCACGGCCATGCAGATGCTGGTGGTGTACGCCAAAGACCTACAGGAGGGCTTTGCAAACTATGCCGAATCAGTGGCAACTATCATGATCCCTCATCTCAAGTTCTTTTTCCATGAGCTTGTCAGAGCAGCAGCTGCCGAGATACTGCCCTACCTCCTGGAGTGTGTCAAATCCAATGGTATATAGTAATGATGTCATTGTCAATATAACCATCATTATGCCTCAGTGCGCATGCGCAAGCTGCTTCGTTCTGCCTGGTTTTGCTTACTTGGAATGTTATTATGCCTTTCAGAAGAGTGCGTAGCAAAACTTTCCCATGGAGTGTTCCTACTCTACTTAGTTAGCTCTACACTAGAACGCTAGCTATTGGTAGCTGCAAGAGTGAGAAGAGAGCTGCAAAGCTCTGCTGACGCAGCAGGCATCAAGTTTAGCTTTTAGACTTTGTACTTTTGGCGTCCTTTTTAGCATCAATCATGGTCGATCATTTCCCACTCTTTACAGACTACATCAACCTTGAATTAAAGGGCGACTTGTAATCAAGGCTACATAGAAAGAATCTATGGAAGTGCTATGGAATGTACACATTTTGACATCACTTCCTGTCGTACATCCTCTTGTGTAATGGTAGAGGATGCTCAACTAGTAAGTGATAGGTCCAAGGTTCGAATCCGGGTAATGTACTTTCTCTTTAATTAACAGCAAATGATCCTTTATTTCTCGACGAGGCTATTAGCCCAGTGGGTAAGCTGCTTGACCAAGTGCGCTCACTGTAGTCGTCCCGGGTTCTATACCCTGCTGTATCGATTGTTTATTGAGTGGTTAACCTACATCGTGGTAAGTATCCCATGGTGGCCAGAGTGCTGGGACCTAGTGTGTCGAAAGTTAGTCTCACTTCCTGCAGCAGGGTCCGGGTCGCCGAATGAGAAAGACTTCCTTGAAAGGCTTACTTGTACTGTACTACCCTGGGTGGTCCCTCGTTTATTTATGTAAAACTAACAGCTTTTATAAGCTTTTAGCCACGTTCTCTTAGATTAAGATCTCTCATTGGATTCTAAACTTTCAGCATCCTTTTTAGCAACACATAATTTTCCACTCTTTTTACGATATAGCTAGCTATTCAATTGAATTGTACATGTGTGTATTCAATGATAGTCTGCTAGTACTATAGCTCTATTGCCATATAAAGCTTTGGCGCCTCCACCGAGGCATCAGCACCCACGGTGCTTTCATTCACTCAATTCTTCCAAATTGCCTCTTTTGTTATCCTTGTTTGATTTCGGATCTAATTGCATCTTTAATTTCCACAGGGCCTGAGGCGGTACAGAAGCTGTGGGGCATGATGGCCGATAAGTTGCTAGAGGCTATCAATATCGAACCAGACACTGAGATTGTGGGAATCATGATGGACTCGTTATGCAAGGTACATGTGTATGGGTAATGATCATCACTCCTAGTTTCTCTCAACCAAAATAGTAGCAGACATGTGATTACAACTTTTACTATTGCAGTGTATAGAGTTCCTCGGTGCCAACTGCTTCACACCGGACCAGTACACTAAACTGCTGAGTTTGCTTAAGGACGCCATGGACACTTGCTTTACACGGGCCAGTGAGCGTCACACTCGGAGGAGTGACGAGGATTATGATGAGCAGGTGGAGGAACTGCTTGAGGAGGAGGTGAGAAAGTGCGGTGCATGAAGGGGGAATCATGAGATGCATATGCATGTGCATAATATAGATATCATAATATTATGTTGCATGTATGGTATACATGTGTATTGATCTAGACATACAAATCGAGGTTTTGTACACAAACTAGTGTTGAAATACTGTACCCACCCACCCACCCACTCAACCCCTCCCCATACACACACACGCGCACAGGGTGAGACGGATGAACAGTACTTGAGAAAAGTGGCCGACGTGATGCATTCGTTGTTTGGGACCCACGGCTCCAGTGTCCTACCATTCTTTGATGAATTGCTACCCACATTTGCTGGCATGCTGGTGAGCTAGCTATGGCACAACCTTACTTTAAATCAGCTTGTTTACAGTGCAGAGTTTTTAGGTTGCACCAAAATAAGTGCAAATTGTCCATTACAATTTGTCCATTTGTTTTGGAACATGAAAAATGGAAGAATGACACTTAGTGTACATACCACGGGTGGCCAAACCGTTGTTACACACAATATTGATGTCTAGCTGTCATCTATCACTGTTGACAGACAACAAACTTCCATTGTTTTTTCTCTTTTGTTACGATTAACCACTCAATTATTGAGCATCATGGAGTGAAAATACCTCACCTATGTCCCCACTCCCCCTCTCTCTCTCTCTCTCTCTCTCTCTCTCTCCAGAGCGAGGGGAGACCATCCTCTCACAAGCAATGGTCGCTCTGTGTGTTTGATGACCTTCTTGAGTATGCCAGCACTAGTGCCATCAAGTACCAGGAGTACTTCTTACAGCCATTGATGAAGTGCATCTGCTCAAAGTCACCTTCTGTGCGGCAGGTTAGCGGACCATCCCCTGCAGTGGGGATGCCCCTGTGATGAGACAATATGCATGTTTATTTATTTTGTGGTTCAGGGTCAGTGGAGGGTTCGTACACGACTGTAGCTTCCTAGATATATAGAAACAACACAATGTCATGTACACTGTACTATAATATAATTATGTGACCCTTATACAGGCTGCTTGCTACGGTGTGGGAGTGATGGCCCAGAACTGCTCTAAGGACTTTGGCCCAGCATGCTTAGGTGAGGCCGTGTTGTCTGGTATGGCCTCGGTTTGAGTCAGAAACCATCTGTTTCCAGTGGGACTCTGCACCCCACCCCGTGCCAGTCTCAACACAAACAGTAGCACATATGGCACACAGACTACACCCACTTGTCTAAATATGAATTTAGGCGAACTCCCTACCTTCTACATAGATTGATGAGAAAGAAATAATAATGTATACTGTATATGCACACTCAGCATACTTGGTGATTTGCACTATGCGTTTGTGTGCTGTTATCAGCTACAGCTAAACTGACTGGCCATTTTCAATATAATTATCTTGTTCATCACCTGCAGAGTGTCTCTCGCTCCTCACCATGGCGATACAAATGGAGAGTGCACGGGAGGACATACAAGCCATCAATGCCACAGAAAATGCCATCTCAGCAGTCACCAAGATCTGCAAGCATATAGACTCTGTACCCCTCGAAAAAATCTTGCCGATGTGGTTGTCATGGTTACCAGTGGTAGAGGATAAAGAAGAGGCTCCTCATGTGTACGACTATCTCTGTGACCTCATCGAAAGGTTAGAGATACTCAACTGACAGTTTATTCACTAAAATTATGTTGTCGTTATCATACTTATAATTATACTTACCCACCACTGTACTAATAATCTTCTGTTCCTCTGTAGTAACAACACGATTATTCTGGGTCACGACAACTCGAATGTTCCGAGACTGCTAGTGATTGTGGCGGAGGTGTGTGTTCAGGACGCCCTGGAAGACAGTCAGCAGGTCTACTTCAGACTCCTCTCCATAGCCAGGCACATTCAGGTGAGCTGAGGGTTGACATTGGAGCAGTATAGGGATCATTACAGTAACTTATACACTGCACACTTATTCCCTAGGATTACTGTGTGGTTATTTGCCAAATTAGCAGATTATTGCACTTATCTTACAATGTTGCCATGGATTTTGAGTGTCCCAGTCAGTGATACATGTAGCTAGTTAGTTGTGTGTTTGTTGTGACGTGCTGCCAGCTTTATAGTTATAGGCTGTCAAAATTACCTGCAACTTTTGCACACCTCAAATGGTCCATACTTATTGTTGTTGTTGTTGTTGTAGGCTTCTGGGGAGCAGGTATGGACCACTTGCCTGACGATGCTTACAGACAAGCAAAGAGAAGCTCTATTGACTGCACTAGCCTAGCAACTCACCATAAAGATATTTAAAAGAAATTGTTGAATTTTTCTGTTGTATGTGCAATAATAATTATGGAACGTCTTTGCCACATTTGTTTATGAATTTTCTACCCAAGTGTTCTATAGAGATGAGCAGTTCAAAACAATATTACAAGTTTTCTGACAGTACAGTCATGTTGTGCATGGGGTGCCACCACTGCCATGGCTACTAGGTTGCATGGCTGTAATATGTATGTGTTTGGGAATGTATGATTGTATCAGGCTGATGACTTGTTGTACCATCAGTACTGCTGTTATGTCTGCCATACATGGTTGAGTTAACTTCTGTTCACTTTCAGTGTGCTGTTTATATATTGTTATAATATGCCTATGTGACACTGCATGTCTCTCACGATGTGGCATTATCCTGGCCTGTTGAGCTTAAAATTTGTTTTTTGTTTTCTAACAATGGGCTCTTAACTGTTTAGACTTAGAATCCTATCAGAAATGTCTTTCATCCTTAATGATAACCTTCAAAGTTCAGTCTCAATATTTTCCCTCTAAAACTGCACACAAAGGTGCTTGAAATGTGCTTAAATGAGCCCTTGTTTTGACTCTATCACCTCTTACGAATTTTTTCCCATCCCTGGTTGCTATAGATATATAGTTATAACCACTCTGTTACTATTACTTTACAGTTTACTCTTCTGGTTAGCAGTTACTGTAGTGCATGCAGACTAGCCAGCCATGAAGAAGGTAGTGGTTCTGTTAGTTTTCTCAATTGCCTTAGGGGTGCACTCCACCGGACTCCACTCGTGTCAACCCCCTCCTGTCCCTAAAAATGGTGGGATAAGAGGAGCTCTGCAAACCAGTTATGATATTGGCGGATATGTTGAGTTCCTGTGTCATTCTGGTTTCAAGCTGCAGGGGGAATCTTTGACTGTGTGCATCGACACGCAAGATGGAGGAGTGTGGAACAAACCAACTCCCATCTGTGTCCGTAAGTCAATCATTCCATGTGCATGCACAAACTGATTCAGATGCATGCATGCATGTGAAATCGAAGCGAAAGCTTTTCGTATCGTAAAATGCATGTGATGTTAATATTCTTTTCTTGTTTCTATTTAGCCATTACGTGCAGTTACCCTCCAACCCTCACCAATGGGCTGGTGCTGGTCAGGGAGGGCCTGAGGGTAGGGGCAA
The DNA here is from genome assembly GCF_963675165.1 of Halichondria panicea. Classification (NCBI taxonomy): domain Eukaryota; kingdom Metazoa; phylum Porifera; class Demospongiae; order Suberitida; family Halichondriidae; genus Halichondria; species Halichondria panicea. The sequence goes on along the minus strand of NC_087385.1, from coordinate 5,658,981 downwards.
CTTTACAGTACAGTTGTGACCCTGGCTACGTCCTGGTGGGCAGTGCTGTGCGCAGCTGCAGGGAGGATGGACGCTGGTCCCCTGCACCACCCACTTGCCAGTGTGAGTGCATGGGTATACATAATTATATACATGTAGTACCAGGCGACTGTGTATATGGTAATTAATGCATGTCCATATAATAGTGCAGTTTTAAGTTGTTGTGCATTTTCTTTAGTACTCCGATGCCCTAGTCTGAAAAGTACTTCTTCTGGAAGCATCCATCTTAGCAATGGGAACAACCCGGGTTCCATGGCCACCTACAGTTGTGTGAGAGGTTACTCCCTGGTTGGAAATGAGAAGCGGACTTGTGGTCAAGATGGGGTGTGGTCTGGATCAGACGCTACATGTCAATGTGAGTATAGGGATGTGGGGTGATTATCTGTTTACTAAACTGAAGACAAAGCTTCAGTATATATACGTATACATTTCTGTTGTGACTGAGTTAGGATGTTGTGGTGCTGGTGTTTGCATACCAAAAGTAATTTGATTGAAACACAGACAATTGCCGACTTCACAATGTCATAGTAAACCCTATTGTCTCTGCATTTTGATGAATGCATGCTTGTATCTCTCTCTATCTTCTGCAGTGGTGGACTGTGGTCCCCCTCCATCCCCCAAGGACGGAAGTGTGAGCACACCGGATGGTACCACTTTTAACCGCGATGCATGGTTCTCCTGTAATGATGGTTTTGAACTGGTAGGCCCAGAGAGTACAAGATGTTTGGCTGATAGACGATGGAGCCCTGAACCTCCCACCTGCAGACGTACGTATTTTGTAGTTCCAATGCATAACGTACAATTCTATGTTCCCTTGCATCGTTAGTTGTGACAGCTGGTATTGCATTAATATATTGTGTCTTCATGCAGCTAAACCTGTCAACTGTGGTACTCTCGTTGCCCCTAGCAGAGGACTTGTGGAGGTGACTGGCACCACCCTAGACTCCACTGCCACATATAGCTGTACACAAGGCTACACTCTGCTTGGTGGTAGTCAGGTACGAACCTGCCAGGCCAATGGACATTGGTCTGGCTCTGTTGGATCCTGTAGAGGTTAGTGGTTTTGGCTCAAACATGCAAACCAGAGCAGGTGCAACTATTTGTATCGTAATTCTCGTGAGTGAAGTACGTATAATCAGGCCATTTAATAACAGAGTTGTGCTATAGCATAAAAACGTTGTATGCTTACACTCTCTCTTTGTTGTAGCCATCAACTGTGGGCTGCTTGCCAACCCTACCAATGGTCGTGTGTTGTTGAGGGCCACAATAGTGGGGTCATTCGCCACCTACCAGTGTAGCTCTGGCTTCACACTCACTGGAGAGAGCCTTCGTCAATGTTTGGAAGTCAACGGCCTGGGGGTATGGAGTGGCAGCCCACCCACCTGCACTGGTATGTGTGTACTGTATTTAGTTGTAGGTTCCTTATTATCTACCCCAGCTAACCTGAATCGTGTTCTTGTTGCATGGTTGTCATTATTGATTGTATTTGATATTCTTGTTTGAAACTCTACTGTACAATTATCTGATGTTACGTACGTATTTCGTGCAGTCATTGACTGTGGGAGTCTGCCGTCCATTGAGAACGGAGCAGTGGAGTTTCCCAATGGCAACACCAACATGGGAGCCTCGGCCGTGTACAGTTGCATATCTGGATACATGTTGTCAGGTGACCAACAGAGGGTGTGTCAATCCACTGCCACCTGGTCTGGTACTCAGCCTCAGTGCATAGGTAAGGGCTAGTCATATACTTTCTCAAATTACAAATCAACACACTTCATATGTTTCACATGAGAGCTACCAAAAAACACACTATCTTATTGCATTAAGTTTTGTGTGTTTGTTGTTGCAGTTGTTGACTGTGGTGTTCTACCGGCTCCAAGGAATGGTCAGGTTGAGATGAGTGGCACGTCAGTGGCAGACAAGGCATCCTACAGCTGTAACTCTGGATTCATGCTCATGGGAAGTCGTATGAGGAGTTGTCTGGACAACGGGCAGTGGTCAGAGACGGCCCCTACCTGTGAAAGTAAGCTCAATGGTTGAATTTGAGAACTGTAAATCCATTAAAAGAATCATGTCATATAATTGTACTTATTTTTTACCATAATCAGTGCTTGAAGATTTCAGCCCATAACTTTGTGCAGCATTGCTTTGAAATTGCTAGTGTAGATCCAATGTAGCTAGATTCTTATTGTGTTTTCAGTTGAGGCTGCTACGTATGTAATTAATGATATCCCCCCCAGCCACCTTCTGTCCCTACTTGTCCGACCCCACCAGTGGTCTAGTGAGGATCACCTCAACAGCTGTGGGTGCTCAAGCCACTTACGAGTGCTTCCGTGGCTTCTCTCTCGATGGGAACGCTGTCAGAGTCTGCTCGGGCAATGGCCAATGGACGGGGGTGGAGCCTCGCTGTACCTGTACGTCTCCGATATCAAATTTGGTGCAATGATATCCGTATACTAATTCTTAGTAGCTATAACATTTCAAATTCACTTCTTTGCCGTTAATATTTTTTGCAGTGGTAGACTGTGGAAATCTGAGGGATCCTGACAATGGTCAAGTCAGCTTGTCTGGCACTGATTTTGGCTCTCGCGCTCGCTATCGCTGTTTCTCAGGTTACACTCTGCAAGGGGAAACGAGCCGACTGTGCGAGGATGATGGGTTCTGGACAGGAGAAGCTCCTATTTGTGTCTGTGAGTTGTTTCATTACTTATGCAGGAGGCTCTTGTAGTTAGCTTGTACTTTTCAATCACATGCTGCATTGACCATTGTCGCCTCCACATCGTCGTCCTCTTACACTACATCTTTCTTTAGGCTTTTATGGAAGCATAGAATTTGCATACACACATACGTACCTTTATACGAGTACTTCCTGGTTACTGCATGTACTACTCATTGCAGTTATTGGATGTCCCTATCTTGACCCCCCTGCCAATGGGAAGGTGGAGCTGTCTGGTATGATTGTTGACTCCATAGCCACCTTCACCTGTGACCCAGGCTTTGAGCTGATAGGCAAGACTCTCACCAGAGTTTGTCAAAGTGATGGGAGGTGGTCAGGGATTTCCCCACAATGCAGACCAGGTAGATAATTATGCTACTTTTACTATACACGCAGGCTATTTTTGATGGTTGTTTTTTGCAGTTCGACCACCTCTGGTCACCTGCCCTGCACTTACTTCTCCTGCCAACGGACAAGTGTTTTTCACTACTGTCACAGTTGGTTCAGTAGCTAGGTACACCTGCACGCAAAGCTTCCAACTCGTTGGCATTGCAACTAGAGTATGTCGTGATGATGGGGTGTGGTCTGGTACAGAACCATTCTGCAGACGTACGTTAAACTCACGATTGGTGGTACGTATATCATCTTCAATAATCCTCTTGCAGCAATAACCGTACCCAGAGATGTTGAGTTTACTTTCTCTCAAGCCTCCTACAATATCCAGGAGGGTGCTGGATTTGTGACTGTCACCGTTGACCTTCTTACTGGATCTCCTTCTCGACAAACAGTACTCACCATTTCCACTGATGACCTCACAGCCACTGGTAAATTACTGTCATTATACCTATGTCAAACTAAATATTAAAATGTAATTATTCATTATGTTACAGACACCGTTGACACGTTTGGTTGCTTTGACTACGAGAGCACAAGTGTGACTGTGAGCTTCCCTGCCGGCAGTATTCCTGGATCACAGAGAACAGTCAGCATCCCTATAAATGATGACAACTGTGTAGAGAGGCCAGAGACCTTCAGAGTGACTGCCACCTCCACTGACACTGATGTCACATTCCCAAGAGGAAGCTCTTCCACTGTCTCCATTCAAGACAATGACAGTGAGTTCTTTCATTTCTTTCTGTAACACAAGATACATGTTTTTTTCCAGCTCCCCTATACCGATTCACTGAGCCCTCTTACGCTATTGATGAGGACGAATCTCCTGTCCAACCAGCCATTGAGCTCTTCAGTAATACTGTGCTGACTTTCCCTGCCACTGTCAGAGTTGTGGATCTTCCTGGAGGATCAGCCACTGGTTAGTTATATTTAGGTGTAAGAAGATGTGCAATATTAATTTACTACGTAAACCCTTTCAGACGGAATTGACTACACTGGAGTGTCTGCCAATGTGGTGTTCCCTACTGGTTCCCGTCAGGGCACTGAAGAGTCTTTCAACATTCCAATCACTGACGACCAACTTGTGGAAGGAGATGAGACCATCTTACTGCAGGCTAGTACCAGTGCTCCAGGAGATGTCCCAACCCAAGCCCCTGGACAAGACAGAGCTACTGTTGTCATCCGTGATGATGATTGTTAGTTTTTGTAGTATAAACATTCTGTTTATTATTTTAATCAGGGGCCCAATTCAATTTGTGTCTCTCTTTCAGTATGCATTGTTGGTCTGGAGTTTGACACCTATGAGATACAAGAAGGCAATGTAGAGCAAGAGATCTGTGTTGTCAAGAGAAATGCAGCTGAACTGACTAGAAATGCTGTTGTGACAGTTTCAACGTCTGACATTCCTGGAGAAGCCACTGGTTAGTGAACATTCATCAGATCTTTTTATCATGTTATGTGTTTTAGCTGGCCTTGATTACACTTCCCTGCCCTCTGGCACCGTGGTGACCTTTGGCCCCGGAAGGCCCTCTCGTGCTTGTGTGAGGGTACCAATTCTGGCAGACAGCAATGATGAGCCAAATGAGAGGTTCCGAGTGAACATAGAGGAAGAAGATGACCAACTGTCCATTCAACCTGGAGATGACACTGCTACTGTCACCATCACTGACGATGATGGTATGTATTATATATGCAAATATAATCCTATTTTATGTTCTTCTCTATCGTAATGCAGTACTGGACTTGGCCTTCACTCAACGAACCTATGATGTGAACGAGGGTGACAGAACTGTTGAGGTTTGTGTGGAGCTCATTGCTGGAATCCCTCAGGAGAGAATCAGGATTGATCTTTCAGCTCAAGATGGATCTGCCAGGGGTACGTATGCAAGTGGTAGATGCAGATGTTTAGCACTTGAATATTCCTTTATTACATGCCTACTCTATATTTTGTTCCTCCTTTTATAGGTGGCTCAGACTTCACAAGTGTTTCTCCATCAGTGAGTTTCCCAGCTGGCACATCTCCAGGTGGTCTTGGCTCTGAACAGTGTGCTGAATTCCCTATCACTGACGACAATCTGGTTGAGAGACCTGAGGACTTCCGTGTGGTGGCTCGCTCAGACGACCCCATGGTCATGTTCCCCAGAGGCCGCTCCAGCACTGTCAACATACAGGACAATGACAGTAAGTGATCTCATCATTCAGCTAATTTATTTGAGTGCTGTCTCTTCCTTCAGTTCCTTTGTTCCGATTCACTGAACCCTCTTACACCGTTAATGAGGACGAATCTCCTGTCCAACCAGCCATTGAGCTCTTCAGTAATACTGTACTGACTTTCCCTGTAACTGTCAGAGTTGTGGACATTCCTGATCAAGGATCTGCTACTGGTGCAGCAAATAATTTGAGTGAAGTGTTTAATGATTCATGTTTGTAGATGGAGTTGACTACATTGGAGTGTCTGTCGACCTGCTGTTCCGTACTGGCTCCAGTGAAGGCACACAAATGTCGTTTGAAATTCCAATTATCGATGACATTACTGATGAGCCAGATGAGACAATCATACTACAGGCTAGTACTAGTGCCCCAGGAGAGGTCCCATCCCAAGCCCCTGGACAAGACAGAGCTACTGTCATAATTACCGACAATGATTGTGAGTTCATTATCATTTTGAAGAAATTACAAACCTTTACATTTGGAATTCTTGCATTCAGCTACTGAGGTTGAGTTTGCCTTCACTCAACGCACTTACAACGTGAATGAGGGAGACAGAGTTGTGCGTGTGACTGTAGAGCTGATCACAGGAACACTGGACCGACCAATACCTCTCACCGTGTCCAATGCTGATATAACTGCAACAGGTAAACCACTTTCTATCACTAAACTGCTGTATGTACTGTCGCTATAATACAGACACCGTTGACACGTTTGGTTGCTTTGACTACGAGAGCACAAGTGTGACTGTGAGCTTCCCTGCTGGCAGTGTTCCAGGGTCACAGAGAACAGTCAGCATCCCTATAAATGATGACAACTGTGTAGAGAGGCCAGAGACCTTCAGAGTAACTGCCACCTCCACTGACACTGATGTCACATTCCCAAGAGGAAGCTCTTCCACTGTCTCCATTCAAGACAATGACAGTGAGTCCTTTCATTTCTTTCTGCAACACAAAATACATGTATTGCACTGTTTTCCAGCTCCTCTCTACCGATTCACTGAGCCCTCTTACACTGTTGATGAGGACGACTCTCCTGTTCAACCAGCCATTGAGCTCTTCAGTAACACTGTGCTGACTTTCCCTGCCACTGTCAGAGTTGTGGATCTTCCTGGAGGATCAGCCACTGGTTAGTTGCTTCAGGTGTAAGGAAATGTACCACGTTAATTACTACGTAAAACCTTTCAGACGGAATTGACTACACTGGAGTGTCTGCCAATGTGGTGTTCCCTACTGGTTCCCATCAGGGCAGTGAAGAGTCTTTCAACATTCCAATCACTGACGACCAACTTGTGGAGGGAGATGAGACCATCTTACTACAGGCTAGTACCAGTGCTCCAGGAGAGGTCCCAACCCAAGCCCCTGGACAAGACAGAGCTACTGTTGTCATCCGTGATGATGATTGTGAGCGTTGATTTTGTAGCGTAAACATTTTCAGATAATCCATTGTTCAAATAAGTATTTTGTTATGTAATTAATTAGGGCCCAATTCAGTATGTGTCTCTCTTTCAGTATGCATTGTTGGTCTGGAGTTTGACACCTATGAGATACAAGAAGGCAATGTAGAGCAAGAGATCTGTATTGTCAAGAGAAATGCAGCTGAACTCACCAGAAATGCTGTTGTGACAGTTTCAACGTCTGGCATTCCCGGAGAAGCCACTGGTTAGTGAACATTCATGATACCTTTTTATCATGTTATGTGTTTTAGCTGGCCTTGATTACACTTCCCTGCCCTCTGGCACCGTGGTGACCTTTGGTCCCGGAAGGCCCTCTCGTGCTTGTGTGAGGGTACCAATTCTGGAGGACAGCAATGATGAGCCGAATGAGAGGTTCCGAGTGAGCATAGAGGAAGAAGATGACCAAATCTCCATTCAACCTGGAGATGACACTGCTACTGTCACCATCACCGACGATGATGGTATATATTATTATGCAAATATAATCATTATTCTATGTTCTTCTCTATCGTAATGCAGTATTGGATCTGGCCTTCACTCAACGAACCTATGATGTGAACGAGGGTGATAGGATTGTTGAGGTTTGTGTGGAGCTCATTGCTGGAATCCCTCAGGAGAGAATCAGGATTGATCTTTCAGCTCAAGATGGATCTGCCAGGGGTACGTATGCAAGTGGTAGATGCAGATGTTTAGCACTTGAATATTCCTTTATTACATGCCTACTGTTTCTCCTTTTGTAGGTGGCTCAGACTTCACAAGTGTTTCTCCATCAGTGAGTTTCCCAGCTGGCACATCTCCAGGTGGTCTTGGCTCTGAACAGTGTGCTGAATTCCCTATCACTGACGACAATCTGGTTGAGAGACCTGAGGACTTCCGTGTGGTGGCTCGCTCAGACGACCCCATGGTCATGTTCCCCAGAGGCCGCTCCAGCACTGTCAACATACAGGACAATGACAGTAAGTGATCTCATCATTCAGCTAACTTATTTGAGTGCTGTCTCTTCCTTCAGTTCCTTTGTTCCGATTCACTGAACCCTCTTACACCGTTAATGAAGGCGACTCTCCTGTCCAACCAGCCATTGAGCTCTTCAGTAATACTGTACTGACTTTCCCTGTAACTGTCAGAGTTGTGGACATTCCTGATCAAGGATCTGCTACTGGTGCGGCAAATATTTTGAGTGAAGTGTTTTAATAATTCATGTTTGTAGATGGAGTTGACTACATTGGAGTGTCTGTCGACTTGCTGTTCCGTACTGGCTCCAGTCAAGGCACACAAATGTCTTTTGATATTCCAATTATTGATGACATTACTGATGAGCCAGATGAGACCATCATACTACAGGCTAGTACTAGTGCCCCAGGAGAGGTCCCATCCCAAGCCCCTGGACAAGACAGAGCTACTGTCGTAATTACCGACAACGATTGTGAGTTCATTATCATTTTGAAGAAATTACAAACCTTTACATTTGGAATTCTTCCTTTCAGTTACTGAGGTTGAGTTTACCTTCACTCAACGCACTTACAATGTGAATGAGGGAGACAGAGTTGTGCGTGTGACTGTAGAGCTGATCACAGGAACACTGGACCGTCCAATACCTCTCACCGTGTCCAATGCTGATATAACTGCAACAGGTAAACCACTTTCTATCACTAAGCTGCTGTATGTATATGCACTGTTGCTATAATACAGACACCGTTGACACATTTGGTTGCTTTGACTACGAGAGCACAAGTGTGACTGTGAGCTTCCCTGCTGGCAGTGTTCCTGGATCACAGAGAACAGTCAGCATCCCTATAAATGATGACAACTGTGTAGAGAGGCCAGAGACCTTCAGAGTGACTGCCACCTCCACTGACACTGATGTCACATTCCCAAGAGGAAGCTCTTCCACTGTCTCCATTCAAGACAATGACAGTGAGTCCTTTCATTTCTTTCTGCAACACAAAATACATGTATTGCACTGTTTTCCAGCTCCCCTATACCGATTCACTGAGCCCTCTTACACTGTTGATGAGGACGACTCTCCTGTTCAACCAGCCATTGAGCTCTTCAGTAACACTGTGCTGACTTTCCCTGCCACTGTCAGAGTTGTGGATCTTCCTGGAGAATCAGCCACTGGTTAGTTGCTTCAGGTGTAAGGAAATGTACCACGTTAAATACTACGTAAACCTTTTCAGACGGAATTGACTACACTGGAGTGTCTGCCAATGTGGTGTTCCCTACTGGTTCCCGTCAGGGTAGTGAAGTATCTTTCAACATTCCAATTAGTGACGACCAACTTGTGGAGGGAGATGAGACCATCTTACTACAGGCTAGTACCAGTGCTCCAGGAGAGGTGCCAACCCAAGCCCCTGGACAAGACAGAGCTACTGTTGTCATCCGTGATGATGATTGTGAGTGTTGTAGTATAAACATTTTCAGATTCTATAATTGATTTGTGTTTCAGTGTGCATTGTTGGTCTGGAATTTGATACCTATGAGATACAAGAAGGCAATGTAGAGCAAGAGATCTGTGTTGTCAAGATAAATGCAGCTGAACTTACCAGAAATGCTGTTGTGACAGTTTCAACGTCTGACATTCCTGGAGAAGCCACTGGTTAGTGAACATTCATCAGATCTTTTTATCATGTTATGTGTTTTAGCTGGCCTTGATTATACTTCTCTGCCCTCTGGCACCGTGGTGACCTTTGGCCCCGGAAGGCCCTCTCGTGCTTGTGTGAGGGTACCAATTCTGGAAGACAGCAACGATGAGCCGAATGAGAGATTCCGAGTGAACATAGAGGAAGAAGATGACCAAATCTCCATTCAACCTGGAGATGACACTGCTACTGTCACCATCACCGACGATGATGGTATGTATTATACATGCAAATACATCACTATTATAATTATGTTCTTCTCTATCATAATGCAGTACTGGACTTGGCCTTCACTCAACGAACCTATGATGTGAACGAGGGTGACAGGATTGTTGAGGTTTGTGTGGAGCTCATTGCTGGAATCCCTCAAGAGAGAATCAGGATTGACCTTTCAGCTCAAGATGGATCAGCCAGGGGTACGTATGCAAGTGGAGTGGGTGTAGATGTAGATGTTATAAGATGTATAACACTTGAATATTCTTTGATTACACGCCTACTCCATATTTTGTTTCTCCTTTTATAGGTGGCTCAGACTTCACAAGTGTTTCTCCATCAGTGAGTTTCCCAGCTGGCACATCTCCAGGTGGTCTTGGCTCTGAACAATGTGCTGAATTCCCCATCACTGACGACAATCTGGTTGAGAGACCTGAGGACTTCCGTGTGGTGGCTCGCTCAGACGACCCCATGGTCATGTTCCCCAGAGGACGCTCCAGCACTGTCAACATACAGGACAATGACAGTAAGTGATCTCATCATTCAGCTAACTTATTTGAGTGCTGTCTCTTCCTTCAGTTCCTTTGTTCCGATTTACCGAGCCCTCTTACACTGTTGACGAAGAAGACTCTCCTGTCAAACCAGCCATTGAGCTCTTCAGTAACACTGTACTGACTTTCCCTGTCACTGTCAGAGTTGTGGATCTTCCTGATCAAGGATCTGCTACTGGTATATGGGAATTATTTTGTAATGAACTCTATAATATAATCGTGTTTATAGATGGAGTTGACTACATTGGAGTGTCTGTCGACCTGCTGTTCCGTACTGGTTCCAGTCAGGGCACTCAAATGTCTTTTGATATTCCAATTATCGATGACATTACTGATGAGCCAGATGAGACCATCATACTACAGGCTAGTACCAATGCTCCAGGAGAGGTCCCATCCCAAGCCCCTGGACAAGACAGAGCTACTGTCGTAATTATCGACAACGATCGTGAGTTCATTATCATTTTGAAGAAAGCTCATGCACATTTGGAATTCTTCCTTTCAGTTACTGAGGTTGAGTTTTCCTTCACTCAACGCACTTACAACGTGAATGAGGGAGACAGAGTTGTGCGTGTAACTGTAGAGCTGATCACAGGAACACTGGACCGACCAATACCTCTCACCGTGTCTGATGCTGATATAACTGCAACAGGTAAACCACTTTCTATCACTAAACTGCTGTATGTACTGTCGCTATAATACAGACACCGTTGACACATTTGGTTGCTTTGACTACGAGAGCACAAGTGTGACTGTGAGCTTCCCTGCTGGCAGTATTCCTGGATCACAGAGAACAGTCAGCATCCCTATAAATGATGACAACTGTGTAGAGAGGCCAGAGACCTTCAGAGTGACTGCCACCTCCACTGACACTGATGTCACATTCCCAAGAGGAAGCTCTTCCACTGTCTCCATTCAAGACAATGACAGTGAGTTCTTTCATATCTCTTTCTGTAACACAACAGACATGTATGCGGCACTGTTTTCCTGCAGCTCCCCTCTACCGATTCACTGAGCCCTCTTACACCGTTAATGAGGGCGATTCTCCTGTTCAACCAGCCATTGAGCTCTTCAGTAACACTGTACTGACTTTCCCTGCCACTGTCAGAGTTGTGGATCTTCGTGGAGGATCAGCCACTGGTTAGCTGCTTCAGGTGTAAGGAAATGTACCACGTTAATTACTACGTAAAACCTTTCAGACGGAATTGACTACACTGGAGTGTCTGCCAATGTGGTGTTTCCTACTGGTTCCCGTCAGGGCCGTGAAGAGTCTTTCAGCATTCCAATCACTGACGACCAACTTGTGGAGGGAGATGAGACCATCTTACTACAGGCTAGTACCAGTGCTCCAGGAGAGGTCCCAAACCAAGCCCCTGGACAAGACAGAGCTACTGTTGTCATCCGTGATGATGATTGTGAGCGTAAAAATGTTCAGAGAATTCATTGCTCTGTATAAGTATTCTGTTATGTAATTAATTGGGGCCCAATTCAGTTTGTATATCTCTTTTTCAGTGTGCATTGTTGGTCTGGAGTTTGACACCTATGAGATACAAGAAGGCAATGTAGAGCAAGAGATCTGTGTTGTCAAGAGAAATGCAGCTGAACTGACTAGAAATGCTGTTGTGACAGTTTCAACGTCTGGCATTCCTGGAGAAGCCACTGGTTAGTAAACATTCATGAGACTTTTTTATCATGTTATGTGTTTTAGCTGGCCTTGATTACACTTCCCTGCCCTCTGGCACCGTGGTGACCTTTGGTCCCGGAAGGCCTTCTCGTGCTTGTGTGAGGGTACCAATTCTGGAGGACAGCAACGATGAGCCGAATGAGAGGTTCCGAGTGAACATAGAGGAAGAAGATGACCAAATCTCCATTCAACCTGGAGATGACACTGCTACTGTCACCATCACCGACGATGATGGTATGTATTATATATGCAAATATAATCACTATTCTATGTTCTTCTCTATCGTAATGCAGTACTGGACTTGGCCTTCACTCAACGAACCTATGATGTGAACGAGGGTGACAGGATTGTTGAGGTTTGTGTGGAGCTCATTGCTGGAATCCCTCAGGAGAGAATCAGGATTGACCTTTCAGCTCAAGATGGATCAGCCAGGGGTACGTATGCAAGCGGAATGGGTGTAGATGTAGATGTTATCAGATGTATAACACTTGAATATTCCTTTATTACACGCCTACTCTATATTTTGTTTCTCCTTTTATAGGTGGCTCAGACTTTATAAGTGTTTCTCCATCAGTGAGTTTCCCAGCTGGCACATCTCCAGGTGGTCCTGGCTCTGAACAGTGTGCTGAATTCCCCATCACTGACGACAATCTGGTTGAGAGACCTGAGAACTTCCGTGTGGTGGCTCGCTCAGACGACCCCATGGTCATGTTCTCCAGAGGCCGCTCCAGCACTGTCAACATTCAGGACAATGACAGTAAGAAATAAGGTCCATATACTCAATTATAATCTTGCTTCCTTGTCTTACAGTTCCAATATTTCAATTCACTGAGAGAAGTTACTCTGTGGATGAATCTGATGGGCCAGCTCGACCAGCCATTGAACTAGTGGACAAGATTCTCACTTTCCCGATTAACATAGCCATTGTTGATGTTTTTGGTGGAAGTGCCACGGGTGAGTGTAGCTACTTGTATGTCCTCAGATAATTCCCAATACCCTGTACACATGTATATGTACATGTAGGTATAATGTCCTACATTTACTAGCCACGAATAATTGTGCGCATATTGCATAACCCTATTTTATACTAATCTGCCACTGTTCGCTATACATGTGTGTTCACGTTTTTTTGTAGATGGTGTTGATTACATTGGAGTTGAGACCACAGTGGTGTTCCCAGCCAATTCCAGACCCGGAATGGAACAATCATTCACCATTCCAATCATTGATGATGACCTAGTTGAAGATAGAGAGAGCATTAATCTAGAGGCCACAGCATCAGCACCTGGACAGTTTGTGCCAAGACGAGATGTGGCTATAGTTTTTATCATTGATGATGACGGTAAGTGTGTGTGCATGCATGCATGTATTTGATGCCTCTTATTATGTTTTCTAATTAACAGTTAACGATCCTGAGTTTGCCTTCACTCAACGCACTTACAACGTGAACGAGGGAGACAGAGTTGTGCGTGTGACTGTGGAGCTGACATTGGGCAGTGTTACTCAACCCACTCCTGTTACTATCTCAACTAGTGACAGATCAGCTACAGGTACATGTACAACCAATAGCTTAAATTTCATTTGTTATTGTGCAGATACTGTTGACACATTTGGTTGCTTTGACTACGAGAGCACAAGTGTGACTGTGAGCTTTCCTGCTGGCAGTGTTCCTGGATCACAGAGAACAGTCAGCATCCCTATAAATGATGACAACTGTGTAGAGAGGCCAGAGACCTTCAGAGTGACTGCCACCTCCACTGACACTGATGTCACATTCCCAAGAGGAAGCTCTTCCACTGTCTCCATTCAAGACAATGACAGTGAGTTGTTTCATCTCTTTCTGTAAAACAAACAAGTATTGTACTGTTTTCCAGCTCCCCTATACCGATTCACTGAGCCCTCTTACATTGTTAATGAGGGCGATTCTCCTGCCCAACCAGCCATTGAGCTCTTCAGTAACACTGTACTGACTTTCCCTGCCACTGTCAGAGTTGTGGATCTTCCTGGAGGATCAGCCACTGGTTAGTTGCTTCAGATGTAAGGAGGTGTACCATATTAAATACTACGTAAACCCTTTCAGACGGAATTGACTACACTGGAGTGTCTGCCAATGTGGTGTTCCCTACTGGTTCACGTCAGGGCCGTGAAATATCTTTCAACATTCAAATCACGAATGACCTACTTGCAGAGGGAGATGAGACCATCTTACTACAGGCTAGTACCAGTGCTCCAGGAGATGTCCCAACCCAAGCCCCTGGACAAGACAGAGCTACTGTTGTCATCCGTGACGATGATTGTGAGTTACATGTTAACTCACTTTTTTCAACTAGGTATATTTTCAACCCATTTGCAGTTTGTGAAGAGCTCTCTAATCCTGCAAATGGAAGGGTAAGAATAACAGGCCTAACTGCGGGCTCTACAGCAACCTACACTTGTAGCACTGGCTTCATTCTGGAGGGGTCCCAAACCAGGAATTGTCAAGGCAATGGCCAATGGTCCAGCCAAGCTCCTTTCTGTAGAAGTAAGTAGTGGGACAGTTCACTGTACTCAGGGCTTCAGTCTCACTCAAATTATTTATACATGCTGCTATAAATGTAATGCAATCATGTCATTGTGTGGTACTGCACAAAACGGTAACTATGTAAGTTAGAATTTGTCTATTACCAAAGATCCTTTAATCCAACATAGTTGTGGACTGTGGTCGCTTGTCTGATCCAAGGAATGGTGATGTGTCTTTCAGGACCACTACCTTCAACTCTAGAGCTGCTTACAGCTGTAACAATGGCTTCCTTCTTGTTGGACAAACCACTCGTGTTTGCCAGAGCACTGGAGAGTGGAGTGGAATAGCACCTGTCTGTAGAAGTAAGTAACTTGCACAGTATACTATACTGATGTATGATAAAAGCAACTAGATTTGTATAATTATATTGATGCTATTGCCAAAGTTAATCCTTTATCCACACAGGTGTGGACTGTGGTCGCTTGTCTGATCCCACTAATGGTGATGTGTCCTTTACCAGTACAACTGTAAACTCTAGAGCTACGTATAGCTGTAGCAATGGCTTCCTTCTTGTTGGACAAACTGCTCGTGTTTGCCAGAGTACTGGAGAGTGGAGTGGAAAGGCACCTGTCTGTAGAAGTGAGCAAAATATGTAGAGCTTCGTGTACATTCTAAACGTTACTATGATTTTGTTGAACTGCTTTTGATTAAATTTATCTCGTATGCAGTCATAGACTGTGGTCGCTTGTCTGATCCCACTAATGGTGATGTGTCCTTTACCAGTACAACTGTAAACTCAAGAGCTACGTATAGCTGTAGCAATGGCTTCCTTCTTGTTGGACAAACTGCTCGTGTTTGCCAGAGCACTGGAGAGTGGAGTGGAAAGGCACCTGTCTGTAGAAGTGAGCAAAATATGTAGAGCTCTGTGTACGTTCTAAACACTATTATAGACATTATAGATTTTGTTGAACTGCTTTTGATTAAATTTATCTCGTATGCAGTTGTCGACTGTGGTCGCTTGTCTGACCCTACAAATGGTGGTGTGTCTTTCAGGACCACTACCTTCAACTCTAGAGCTGCTTACAGCTGTAACAATGGCTTCCTTCTTGTTGGACAAACCACTCGTGTTTGCCAGAGCACTGGAGAGTGGAGTGGAAAGGCACCTGTCTGTAAAAGTGAGCAAAATTATGTAGAGCTTTGTATACGTCCTAAACGCTATTATAGACATTATAGATTTTATTGAACTGCTTTTGATGAAATTTATTTCGTATGCAGTTGTGGACTGTGGTCGCTTGTCTGATCCCACTAATGGTGATGTGTCCTTTACTAGTACAACTGTAAACTCTAGAGCTACGTATAGCTGTAGCAATGGCTTCCTTCTTGTTGGACGAACTGCTCGTGTTTGCCAGAGCACTGGAGAGTGGAGTGGAAAAGCACCTGTCTGCAAAAGTGAGCAAAATATGTAGAACTCTGTGTATGTCCTAAATGCTATTATAGATTTTGTTGAACTGCTTTTTGATTAAATTTATCTCGTATGCAGTTGTGGACTGTGGTCGCTTGTCTGACCCCACAAATGGTGATGTGTCCTTCAGGACCACTACCTTCAACTCTAGAGCTGCTTACAGCTGTAACAATGGCTTCCTTCTTGTTGGACAAACCACTCGTGTTTGCCAAAGCAATGGAGAATGGAGTGGAAAGGCACCTGTTTGTAAAAGTGAGCAAACTGTTTGTCTCCTAAAGCAACTAGAATTTGTGTTTGTAAATGCTTATAAAGTTATGTGTTATTCCAATAAAGTTAACCCTTTTTTCTGCACAGTTGTGGGTTGTGATCGCTTGTCTGATCCCACTAATGGTGATGTATCCTTTACTAGTACAACTGTAAACTCCAAGGCTACTTACAGCTGTAACAACGGTTTCATTCTTGTTGGACAAACCACTCGTATTTGCCAGAGCACTGGAGAGTGGAGTGGAAAGGCACCTGTTTGTAAAAGTAAGTATGTACCAAGTGTTCCATAATGTACAGAGATGTCCTTAGAAATTAAATTTTGCTCATAACTTGCCAATTCTGAACCTGTACTCCACACCATCTGATTGGGCATATAACTACTGCGAACCCTTCCATAGCAAAAAATTACAACCCATCCCATGCCTTTTCTTTACAGTTGTGGATTGTGGTCGCTTGTTTGATCCAAGGAATGGTGATGTGTCCTTCAAGACCACTACCTTCAACTCTAGAGCTGCTTACAGCTGTAACAATGGCTTCCTTCTTGTTGGACAAACCACTCGTGTTTGCCAGCGCAACGGAGAGTGGAGTGGAAAGGCACCTGTCTGCAAAAGTAAGCTGAAATACGACATTCAATGGTTTATGCGCTCATGTTTTTTACACTGCAGACCAATGCCCTAATCTGAGGCATCCTGAGAATGGGCTTGTCAGGTTTGGTAGTCAGGGGAGGAGTGTGGGAGCTGAGGTGTGGTACTCGTGTAACTCTGGTTACATCCTGACCGGCACCGAGTCTAGAGAATGTCAGAGAGACCTTACCTGGTCTGGAGAATCTCCTATATGCAAAGGTGAGTCTAATTGGATGTTGGCTGCTCTGCTGCTGTAACTATTCTCAATTTCATTGCAGCTGCTCCTCACTCCTGCTCTCAGCTAAGTTCCCCTGCCAACGGGAAGGTCTGGTTCTCCAGCACAAGTATTGGCTCCATTGCTAAATACACTTGTAGCAGTGGCTACACACTCTCTGGGAGCGTATACCGTAAGTGCCTCTCAACTAGCGAATGGCACGGATCTGCACCAATTTGCAAACGTAAGTCTAAATGTAACTTTTGGTTATAGCTTAATCAGTAAAATAGCGAGATTCCGCTAATATTCTTCCATATCTCCTCTCACAGGAAGTTTTGTTGCCAGAGGATGCCCAAAACCAAGTGCACCAAACAATGGCTTTGCCTTTGTGCAATGCCTTAACGTGGGTTGCCGTATCAACTACTGGTGCAACAGTGGCTACAGCGTGAGTGGCTCAAGGAAGGTGATCTGTCAGAGCAATGGTCAGTGGTCCTCCTCAACACCTACCTGTAGGCGCTACTATAGTCATTGAGCAGTCACAATGGACAGTATTATACAGTGGACAATACACTCTCTAGATTTGTTATTAACTTTTTACCACATTTTTTAGACATAGATATCTAGATTATACATTCTTGTTGCTTCATTTTTTTATACTGCTGAATCATTTCTTATAATTATGTTGACCTATTATATAATATAATTAAGTTTGGTCTGCAATAATAAATTGTGCTAGCCAAAACAGTGACTCATTATTATGTGTATATACACTGTACAGTGCTAATGCATGGTGATAATTATAATGAGTGGGTGTATTTAGTGTGTCTCACTCTGCATGTAGGCAGTGAGTCACTGCTGAAATGTGTTGGGTATAGGATATTTACCACAAGCACTATAATCATGACCATGAGAGAATAAAGTGTATGTGAAAAGGTACCTATACCTATACGTTTAATATTTGCTGCATCTTTATAATCTAATAGCTGCATCTGCATGTTAGTTTTTCACCATAAATACTACAATATAAATGAGGTGTTCGAGAATTATTTTCTTTTTAAAACATAAATTGTCTTTAAAGTTTGTTTCATCACGTCGTCATTGCCTACAGTAAGTGGCAATAGTGTCTGCAGGAGCCTAGTATAGCAAAGAGATGGGTCATTGTTAGTAGACAAAGGTGTTTGTTATTGCACCTCACAGGAAGTTGTAGAATATTACCAAACATTAACTTTACACACCCAGTAACACAATTGCTCTAGTACCAACAAAGTCAGTATATAGGCCAGAAGCAGCACAATCTATCAGCAGTAGGCATATTGAATCTGTTTTGTATGACAGTCTCTTTTGCCATGAAGGTCATAGTAGCATTGCTGGTCATTGCTAGCTACATCTGTACCGTGCACGCTACGTATTACTGTAAAGCACCTCCAGCTATAGAAAATGGCTACCACAGCGGAGGACAATGGACGAAATTCTCAATTGGAAAAGTGATTCGATACAGCTGCAGAAGTGGATATCAGTTGCAAGGATCTCCCATCTCCACGTGTTTATTGAACCGAAACACTTGGTCATCCTTCTGGTCTAACAGAGCCTGTAGATGTATTCGCCGTAAGTATTTTTGGGTGCATGCAAGGTTGATTGATTGTGCATCCCTTGCTGCTTTTGCAAAGTTACTACACATTTACTTGCAGAAGATTGGGATGACGAAGAAGACAGCAGCAGCAGTGACTCTTCCTCTAACAGTAACCCTAGTTACTGCTCTCGACTGAGTTCCCCTGTCAACGGGAAAGTCTGGTTTTCCAGCACAAGCATTAACTCCATTGCTAAGTACACCTGTAACAGTGGCTACACACTCTCTGGAAGCGTTTACCGTAAATGTCTATCAACTGGCGAATGGTATGGATCTGCACCAACTTGCAAACGTAAGTCTATACACTTACCTCACGGTTAAATTGAAGTATTTTTTCACAAAATTTTCTTATTGAAGTATTTTTCCAAATGTTTATTATTTGTTATTTTCGCAGGCCCATTGTGTCCTGAGCTATCGAACCCTGATAATGGCCGTGCTAAGCTTACATCGGCTGGCAGGAGTGTGGGAGCTCAAGTTTGGTACATTTGCAATGATGGATTTATTTTGGTTGGCTCCGAATCTAGGCGTTGCCAGAGCAACCTGCAATGGTCTTTAATGGCCCCTACCTGTAAATCTAAGTTTTGTCCTCGACTCAACAATCCTGAAAACGGTATAGTTAAGTTCTTCAGTGCTGGGCGATCAGTTGGAGCTAAAGTTCAGTACAAATGCAGCTCTGGTTTCAGTCTTGTTGGTTCTGAGTTTAGACGTTGTCAGAGCGACCAGCAGTGGTCTTCAAAAGCCCCTACCTGTCAACGTAGTTTTTGTCCTCGACTCGAAGAACCACAAAATGGCCAAGTAAAATTTTCTGATGCTGGAAGATCTGTTGGAGCTGAAGTAGAGTACAAGTGTGACAAGGGTTTCAAGCTATTTGGTGTGGAGACAAGACGTTGCCAGAGCAACTTGAAGTGGTCATTCCAGGCGCCTACATGTAAACGTAAGTGCCACCCACTAATGAAGTAGTTCGTTGTTTATCATTATTTGACGTGTGTGTTGGTTGTTGGAATCCTTGCAGCTGTTTGTGAAAGACTCATCAATCCTAAGAATGGACACGTGCTGCACAATGGTACCGCTTTGTTCGCCGTTGCTAAATACTTCTGTGAGGAGAGCTTCTATCTTGTTGGGGACCGCTTCAGAAGGTGTGTTGAGTCTGGATGGACCGGCAACACACCAGTGTGCAAACGTAAGTGAAAGCAAAAATCTCTTTATAGTATGGTACTAATTGCATTGCAGCAGATTAATTAGTACTATTGCTTAGTGTTGTTGACTAAAGTTTTGTCTATTTAGTAAGTACATGTTTATACTTTGTTATGATTAAATATAGACATGACACCACAAAACTCATAACAGCCTTTGTACCTCTGTTTGTTATTTAGTTAGTATGCCTCCTTATTAATCTGCATGATATGGGAGTAGCCCTCACTTAATTCCTGTACAGTCACATCAACACTAGTACTCTCAGTGCAGTGTATTAATAATTATCTCTGCAGCCATCAAGTGCACGGACCTAAAATTGAAGGATGGAAGGATTTTCTTTACCAATTTCACTAATTTTGGCTCCGTTGCTAAGCATAGGTGTTTACCTGGTTTCAAGCTCTCCGGTAATGAGAGGAGGGTGTGCAATTCCAGTGGCAACTGGACAGGCTCCGCCCCTACTTGCATCCGTAAGTATAGTGTGCGTCGGTACCACTACCGCCATCACTGATTGGACTCTTATTACTCCGTAGCTCAGACATAAGTATTTGATTACATGCAGTTAGCAACTTTTTATTTCTATGTAGTATATACATGTACACTAGAGAAAATAGATGCTCCAGCCTTCATGATTTAACTATTTTGTGGTACTCTTTTGATCATAAATGTTTGAATACAGTGCACTAATTTTGTTTCATCATAAGCCGCAAATAAATAACAACTTAGGCGGGGCATTTTGTCGATAAAACATACCCTTGAGATTAAATTAGTAGCTTTCCTCAAAGCTACATAAATGAAACAATATCGGAGCACGTCCAAGTGTGTATTTGTTTTGCAGGTGCTAATTTATTTTAGCGCACACAAAACATTAATTTACTCCTATGTTAATTGCAGGTGTTCCAAGAGACTGCCCATCGCTGCCCAACCCTCTGAATGGTGCTGTTGAGGTCAATGGTCTAGCTACAGGTTCTACTGCTCGATACACCTGCATTCCAGGCTACTTACTCGTTGGAGGATCTAAGAGAACATGCAATGATGGAAAATGGAGTGGAGAGCCTCCAGTTTGCACTAAAAGTAAGTGTCATGTTTCAATAAGCCGAAACGTGTATGTGCATTTTTTTAACAAGTCTCCTTGTACTTTTAGTACTTTGAATTATTCATTCGTCTCGTTTTGTAGAAGTTGAGTGCAGTGTATTGGAAGCACCTGAAGGTGGCTCTGTTAAACTGACAGGACTAATGGTGGGATCCACGGCAACCTACATGTGCAATGGGGGATATGTTCTTGAAGGTGTTCAAGTGCGCACATGCCTAAAAGATGGAACTTGGTCTGGAGATGAACCAAGATGTCGACGTTAGTTTGTTTTTAATATGTTCTCTACTAAATTTAATTTTTGCTTTGCAGGTATTATTACGTGCAATGACCTGAGTTCCCCTGCCAATGGAGACGTGGACCAACCAGGGAATTCTGTTGGAACAGTTTCCACCTACACTTGCAATGGTGGCTACTTGCTGGTTGGAGATGAAACAAGGACATGTCAGGAAAGTGGACAGTGGTCCGGCAGCCAACCAATCTGTGAATGTGAGTAATTTATAAATTGCGATAAAATTCAGTCTGGTCTTTTAATTGATATATTTGACTGCAGTTATTGTGATGTGTGATGACCTGAGTGCCCCTGCCAATGGAGACGTGGACCAACCAGGGAATTCTGTTGGAACAGTTTCCACCTACACTTGCAATGGTGGCTACTTGCTGGTTGGAGACGAAACAAGGACATGTCAAGAAAGTGGACAGTGGTCTGGAAGCCAACCAATCTGTGAATGTGAGTATTTTAAAATTCAGTCCGGTCTTTTAATTGATTTGACTGCATGCAGTTATTGTGACGTGTGATGACCTGAGTGCCCCTACCAATGGAGACGTGGACCAACCAGGGAATTCTGTTGGAACAGTTTCCACCTACACTTGCAATGGTGGCTACTTGCTGGTTGGAGACGAAACAAGGACATGTCAAGAAAGTGGACAGTGGTCTGGAAGCCAACCAATCTGTGAATGTGAGTATTTTCGATAAAATTCAGTCCGGTCTTTTAATTGATTTGACTGCATGCAGTTATTGTGACGTGTGATGACCTGAGTGCCCCTACCAATGGAGACGTGGACCAACCAGGGAATTCTGTTGGAACAGTTTCCACCTACACTTGCAATGGTGGCTACTTGCTGGTTGGAGACGAAACAAGGACATGTCAGGAAAGTGGACTGTGGTCTGGCAGCCAACCAATCTGTGAATGTTAGTATTTTCTCTAAATCGATATTCAGCCCCTCTTTTAATTGATATATTGACTGCAGTTATTGTGACGTGTGATGACCTGAGTGCCCCTGCCAATGGAGACGTGGACCAACCAGGGAATTCTGTTGGAACAGTTTCCACCTACACTTGCAATGGTGGCTACTTGCTGGTTGGAGATGAAACAAGGACATGTCAGGAAAGTGGACAATGGTCTGGCAGCCAACCAATCTGTGAATGTGAGTAATTTATAAATTGCGATAAAATTTAGTCTGGTCTTTTAATTGATATATTTGACTGCATGCAGTTATTGTGACGTGTGATGACCTGAGTGCCCCTGCCAATGGAGATGTGGACCAACCAGGGAATTCTGTTGGAACAGTTTCCACCTACACTTGCAATGGTGGCTACTTGCTGGTTGGAGATGAAACAAGGACATGTCAGGAAAGTGGACAGTGGTCTGGCAGCCAACCAATCTGTGAATGTGAGTATTTTCGGATAAAATTCAGTCCGGTCTTTTAATTGATTTGACTGCATGCAGTTATTGTGACGTGTGATGACCTGAGTGCCCCTACCAATGGAGATGTGGACCAACCAGGGAATTCTGTTGGAACAGTTTCCACCTACACTTGCAATGGTGGCTACTTGCTGGTTGGAGATGAAACAAGGACATGTCAGGAAAGTGGACAATGGTCTGGCAGCCAACCAATCTGTGAATGTGAGTATTTTCGATAAAATTCAGTCCGGTCTTTTAATTGATTTGACTGCATGCAGTTATTGTGACGTGTGATGACCTAAGTTCCCCTACCAATGGAGACGTGGACCAACCAGGGAATTCTGTTGGAACAGTTTCCACCTACACTTGCAATGGTGGCTACTTGCTGGTTGGAGATGAAACAAGGACATGTCAGGAAAGTGGACAGTGGTCCGGCAGCCAACCAATCTGTGAATGTGAGTAATTTTCTCCCTTCGATTTCTCTGCTCTAATTGAATTCATTTTTTCTGGCACAGTTATTGTGATGTGTGATGACCTAAGTTCCCCTGCCAATGGAGACGTAGACCAACCAGGGAATTCTGTTGGAACAGTTTCCACCTACACTTGTGAGAGTGGCTATGTTCTGAATGGAGAAGCTACTAGAATTTGTCAAGACAATGGAAAATGGTCCGGGGAAGAACCAGTGTGTAGAGGTAGGTTGAATAATAGGTTGGCAATCTTTTAATTGTTCCTACAGCTGTGGACTGCATGAACTTGCTCAACCCTCGTGATGGGAGTGTCTCCCTGACTGGGACCATCTTCTCCTCAGTGGCTATGTACAGCTGCAACGACGGATTCTCTCTCAATGGAGTGGTTACTCGAGTATGTCAGGCAGATGGTACATGGTCTGGAGATGCTCCGACTTGTAAACGTGAGTCTGCATGATAACAAGCATGTGCATGTATGTACCTGCCGCTATGACTACACTGTATGTACTTTCACTGTTGTGTATTCAGCTGATGTCATGTGCGAGGAATTGTTAGCTCCTGTGAATGGCATGATCATGCTGATGGGACGCACTCCCGGCTCAATAGCCATGTACTCGTGTGACATGGGTTTTAGACTCAACGGCGAAATTACTCGTACTTGTCAAACAAACGGAAATTGGTCCGATGAAGAGCCCACCTGTATATGTAAGCACGCTTCTATTCTTCTCTACAACTATCCAATTACTATTCACCCCAATAGTTTTTAAATGTTATTGTAATTTTTATACTGTAGCTGTGGATTGTGACGGGCTTGATGACCCTACCAATGGAGCAGTGGTACTCTCTGGGGTAGCGGTAGGCTCGACAGCTGAGTACAGCTGCAATGAAGGCTTTGAGTTGGATGGAGCATCACAAAGAATGTGCCAGATGGACAGGGAGTGGTCTGGAGTGGCACCCACCTGTGAACGTACGTACTTGGCAGCCTAGGAAAAAAACACCTACACAAGTACACATGCAATTACATGCAGCTGCTCATTACGACACATTTTGTTATTTCCACACACAATACTGCAGCGGTTGACTGTGGATCTCTCGATAATCCAACCAATGGGAATGTAGAATTCCAGTCAACTCTCTTCGGATCCACAGCTGTCTACTCTTGCGTCTTTGGGTACCTTCTAGAGGGCACTGAATCACGATTTTGTCAAGCAGACGGGCAGTGGAGCGGAGCAGAGCCAGTATGCATATGTGAGTGTGTAGAACACCAGATCAAATGGAATCTTGTGTTTAACAATTTCCCCATTTTCCTTGCTTGCAGTCATACCTGTAGTGAGTTGTATCGAGCTAACCAATCCGTCCAATGGGATGGTGACTGTTACTGGCCTGGAGCCATTCTCCACGGCAACGTACGTCTGTGACCCTGGATATGTACTGTTTGGAGATGACATCAGAACCTGCACTGAGGACGGAGAATGGACGAAAGAAGAGCCCACTTGCCAACGTGAGTACTTAGCACCTTGCCTAACTAGGGGCGAGGCGAGGTCATAGTACCTGGGGGAGAGGGGGTGAGAATGGGTTGCATAACTGTTGGTAGCCAACTTAAGAGATGCTTAGATGGCTTTGAAGTACATAACTTAAGTCAAAAGCATCCAAACTTGAAAAAGATTTGTCCTGTATGTCATTAAGACTTGTATGTTCCCATGCAGCCATTGACTGTGGTTCTTTGGCTGATCCTACCAATGGTCGCGTGGAGGTGTTCAACACAACCCTGGGCTCCCCTGCTGTGTACACTTGCAACTTTGGTTATGTATTAGTGGGCAATGCTGGACGGCTCTGCACTGAGACGGGAGATTGGAGCGGGGTGGAGCCAAGATGTGATCGTAAGAACAACTGTTTGAATTTCTCTCTATTTCACTCTTATGATGTAACCTAAAGGAATGTGAAATGCAGATGGCAGATGGCACCATGTGATTAGTTAATCCCCATTGCATGCAATGATGCTATAATGTGACACGGTAGCTATAGCTATGTGCTATATATGTGCCATTAATATTTTCTCTCCCGCTATAGCTGTGGTGTGCCCTGCACTGTCCAGACCAGAGAACGGTATTGTTACCCTCAATGGCGTGACATTTGGATCTCTAGCAACTTATGTCTGTAACACTGGGTTTGTTCTGGATGGAAACGTGCAACGAATGTGTTTGGCTACTGGAGAGTGGTCCGGTAGTGATCCTTCTTGCATTGGTGAGGGTGAAGACATGAGTTATAGCTTCCCTATATAGTACACTAGCTGACTATGCATACTGTAATGAGGACAGGATACCGTATAGTTACAGTATTAGTATGTATTTATTTCAGTTGCTCCCCCCCTTCCTTCACTACAGTTCCCCCCGCTGGGTGTAGTGATCCTGGGGTGCCTGATAATGGACTACGAGTTGGAGATGACTTCAGTGTCGGGGCAGCTGTCTTCTACAGGTGCTTTGATGATTACGATTTAGTAGGTGCAAAGTTCAGAGTGTGTCAAAATGACAGTCAATGGAGTGACAGTTTGCCAACTTGTGTACGCTTCAATGGTAAGTAACATCGCTCGAATACTGTTCCTTTTTCGATACTGGCATTAGAAGTTTGAAACCGTTCCCCCTTTCAAAATTGGCGATGCTATATATTTTTGGCTGCTCTATAGATAATATTTTTATTTTTACAGACACATGCTCTACTGGCAAAGACCATTATGACAGATGTGGCAGAAAGTGTGACTGTATCGATGGGCGACTCAGAAACTGCTGTCGTCTGAGAAGAGATTATGCCGGCCTTAGCATCTCAGAGCGACAAAGATACATCACCACTTTCCTGACAGCTGC
Source organism: Halichondria panicea (assembly GCF_963675165.1). NCBI lineage: Eukaryota > Metazoa > Porifera > Demospongiae > Suberitida > Halichondriidae > Halichondria > Halichondria panicea. The sequence continues at coordinate 5,633,101 of NC_087385.1, read as the reverse complement.
TCAAGATCCGATATATAAGCCGCGATACGATGCACTGATTTCCCTGTGGAAACAATCGTTTGAGAACGATGTCACTCAGAGTTCGGCATCCTCAACGAGCCAGTATTTTATGTTTGTGCGCTATTTCTTGCTCGAATATGAAAACTTGCTCCAAGATATTGACTGCATGGTAACAATTCCATACTATGATTGGACCCCCTTCCCGATCACTCCATATGCAGCTAATGTTTGGGACAATACGGATGGTTTTGGAGACACCTCTCGTGCGACTGATAGCTGTGTCATCACAGGTCCTGTAAGGGTGGGGCAATTCTCAATCACACCTTCAGCAGGTGGCGGGTGTCTGCAAAGAGACTATACCAACAGACGATTCCCAAGCAGAGACATAATCGACCGGGATTTACTTCCTCTTCCATCCGATGAATTTGGGACGTTCCATCAATTTTTGCAGCTGTTTATTGGCCTCAATGTCCAGTGCTTTGTGGGTGGTACAATGTGTGGTGTGAATGCTGCCAATGACCCAGTGCACATCCTTCACTTGGCAAGACTCGACTCTATCCTCACAAGATGGCAACTGATCGGGCAAGGACGTGAAGAAGTTCGCTACGCTTTCGACAACAATCCCCTCCTTCTCTCACCTGGTTTCCGTGTATCTCAGTTCAGCAATAATCGCAATCTCCCTTATGATTCGTGTGCTATATACGAGCCCCCTGTTCTACAGAAGAATCATGCCGGTCCCCTTCCTGCTAGCGTGGGGCTTAGAGTTGAGATCACTCGCATGGATTGTGTTCCCATGGAGGACATGATGTTTATGGACTCAATGATGACGACGGAAAATCACGATTTCATGGAGACGGAATGCAGCAAGCCCAGAGTGTTCCGAAGAGCCACTCGTATCTAGTTACAAAATACTGTCAATTTAATATTACAGAACATACAGAACACGGACTGTTTATAGTGTATAGACAATAATCATGTACTCCTGATACAGAACATACGGTTAACCGAACATACAGAACATAGATTTATATAGACATCTTCATCAGTTATTTTTTGCATTAAACTTTTACAACTTTTGATGGATACCAACATGCAGAGCTAGTGTTGTACTCATGCATGTATGTTTTTTGCAGAGTATGAATGCTGCATGTACTTAAGCTCATTAGCTAATTGCATGCACAGTGTAGAATAACAAAGCATAGTAAGTCGACTAAATCTGTAGACACCAGGACTACAGACATGCTCTGATTAGTGGGAGAAAAACTTCAAACAGGTGCAAATGGCTCTTAGCTACTCCCTCTTCTGAGTTGGATTGTCTTCAGCTACTCCTCTGCTGGTGTGTGCACCTGTTCCCCCAATTTGGTACTGGGTGTTTATGCCCTGTCTCCATAAGGTCTTTGCAGGGGGGTTAGGTGTGTGCTGAAACCTATTAGCTACTAATCATCAGTTCCTCTGAATAAAGGGATCCAAGGAACACGTGGGGCAAATTCAATTACAGAGTGCTTTTTTCTCACGTCTTTGAACATCCTGCATCCTGGGGAGTTTAAATGCATAATGAATCATATCTTTTCAGGTCTAAACCATTGATTGCTTCATGCACTCATGCATACATTGCTATAGTGACTTTATAAGTATTGGACCAAGTGATTCATTTGCTGTAAACTATTTCCATAGCTGTGCTGCACTGCTGTGTGGCTGTGAAAATAGTTTTGGAGACATGAAGAATACTGTGCAGCAGCACAACATCAGTGTATGACTGGCATCCATGTAACTTGCTTGCAACTTGTACTCAACCAATTAACTCTATGCCGGAAGCTATACATGTACAGGAAGTAAATTAATAGTATACTAATTATTAGCTAATTAGGCTAGCTGTAAAAGTATAAAAAAGACCATGATGCCCAACACAGAAACTAGCTAGCTATATTTAGCACGTTGCAAAATAGCATCTTTATATCATTTTGCAGCTGGCCTGCAAATATACTAGATCTACATCTACAAAATGCAAGCTCCAAGGTGCACAAGGTCAAGCAGCATGGTGGACTCATGGATATGGAGAGCTCACTGCTGGGTTTGTCTCTGTCTCTTACTCATACTTACTGCAGCCCCATCATCAGCAAGACAACCACATATTAACCTTCATCACTTATTGGCAAAGAAATCAGTTAGTGTTTCCATCCCATCATGCTGTCCAGATCCCGGGGTCCCAAGAGACGGCACTCGAACGGGAGGAGGAAGATTGATCGTCGGGTCGATGCTGAGGTTCGCATGTAACCCTGGCTTCTTGCTCCGTGGCTCTGAAGCACTAAGCTGCATGCATGGAGAAGGAAATATCCTAGAATGGAATGCAGACTTACCGGAGTGTGTGGGTGAGTGGGTGCACACATATGTCATCTCATTAGACAGTGGTCTGCTGTGCTAATCTGATTATACCTTTCAAAGAACTTGTGCAGTATGAATTAATTGCCTTGGTTATGTTAGAAACCATTTGTTTTGATACTTGTAACTCTAGAAGGTATTAGGTGACCACAATGCGGTTTAACGTCTCTCTACCGTTTGCAGTGTTGCATCCCAATATCGGGTCACCTGACCCCTGTGGACCCCCTCCCGAGCCAGCGACCTTCGCTTTCATCCTCTCCTACTCAGTGGGGGGTAGCGTGGGCTATAGCTGTCTGGACGGCTACGTACCAATCTCCGGCAACGAGCAGCTGACCTGCACTGGGGGCAGGTGGCAGGGAGAGAGATTGCATTGCAGGAGTGAGTCACATGTAGTACTTGGTTTGCATGACTAACTAATCTGGTGGCAATGGTTGACCTATTCGTTTGTCTGCTCCACATATAGAGAATTTCCGTTTTTGCAAACATAATCTGTATAAACTGTACGTGTACGTGTATGTGCTGTGTATACGATGAACAGTTGTAATATAATTCTGTTATATTTTTCTAGGAATTGGACAATGTAAGGATGAGGGAAACTTTGCAAATGGGAGGAAGATTCTTGGAGGCACTCGAGAAAATGATACTGTCAACTTTGTGTGCAATGAAGGACATTTGTTACTAGGCAACCGTCAGCTCCACTGTGGTAGTGATGGCAACTGGAATGGGTCATGGCCACAATGCGCCGAAGGTAATCTCTAAAATGTTCTTTTTTGACCTCAAATGTTAAATGTGCACTAGTTCATAATTTTGGTTTATCTTTCGTAGTATCTGCTAATTGCGGTGATCCGGGTAGAATTACAAATGGTCGACGATTTGTGAGTGGAACGACTCGAGGCTCAACCGTCAGGTTTCTGTGTAGTCATGGCCACGTCCTGCGTGGGACTGAGGAGAGAACATGCTCGAGTGAGGGAGAGTGGTCAGCCAGCACTCCTTCATGCAAAGGTAAGTAGTTTAAGATTGTTGAGAGTTAACTACACTTGTACGTACAATCACAAGCTGCTCTGATGGTGTTAGAGTATAATCACTGTTTGTAAACTGTGTAATGATTGCTGCCTTGTATGTTCACACTCCTAATTAATCAAAATCAAAGAAGCCCAACAACGTACTAAAATCTGTTCTTTGTGTGGGCGTGTTTACAAACATGTCCCAGCTCGTACAGCAAACAATTATACAGGTGTCTATGTCTGTATTGTATGTCTAGTTCCTGTGTGTACATTTTAGCAATTGTTTTCACACAGGAGTACGTTGCAACTCACCATCCAGACCTCACCACGGGTCAGTCTCTTACTCCACCACCCAATATGGAGCCAAAGCAACCTACACCTGCAATCCAGGCCATGTGTTGTCTGGGGCAATAGAAATAACATGTGCTGCAGCTGGCACTTGGTCTGAACCACCACCTCAGTGCACGCGTGAGTCACAGTACATACTGTTGTTACACCCTGTACATGTATATGTATAAGCTTTTTTTACTAGAGTTTTTTTGTACACTTGATGAAGATTTAATCAACTAATAATAGCCTTATATAGTGATGACACTTTCTTCCTCGTTAACATGTGAGCAATTAAGCACTCGAATAGTTAGCATAGTGGGCCGCCTTCAATCTTTGCTTTTGAAGTGTTTTGTTAGCCTCGAATCCTCCTCCACTCGCACTGTAGGAGTTGAGTGTGGGATGCCTAGAAACCCCAATCATGGAACCATTATCCCGAGGTTCAGGGGCACACCACAGTACGGCGATGCAGTCAGCTACTCTTGCCTGAGGGGCTATGGTCTGGTTGGTTCTTCTGATCGCACCTGTCAGGCCGACAGCAGCTGGTCTGGAAACACGCCCTCCTGCATGAGTGAGTGTTGACATGTCAATTAGAGAGGAAGGTTAGAAACCATAGCAACACTAATCTGATTACTTTCTGGTATTTATTGAGTACATCGGTATGTTAATAAGTGACTTCCTAAATGGAAGTTATACTCTACCTACCTCGTACCACAAAGTGACTGTTAAAAACGTTACAATGATTTGCTCTGATACCAGGTGATTCTTGTGGGACGCTCAATAATCCCATCAACGGACTTGTGACTATGTACGGCATGACACTGGGAAGTGCAGCTGTCTATTCATGCAACTCAGGCTACACACTCAGCAATCCAGAAAGAGCACAGCGAATATGTGGACTGTATAGTGTGTGGTCAGGGGAATCCCCTACTTGTCAAGGTACAGTGCATTACAAAGAAAAGTTAGTGTATGAACATTTACGTTTGAATTTTTCAGCCATCACTTGTAACCGACTGACGATACCTCTATATGCAACCTTAACGATGACCAATGAGAATCGATACGGCTCGGTTGCTGAGTACACTTGTAACTTTGGTTACATCATGGTTAGTGGGCAAGAGAGCCTGCAAAGACACTGTGAAGCCACTGGACTGTGGACTGGTCTACCAACTGACTGCTATGGTAACAGTCTATGCACTATAAAGCCCCAATAGTTGTATTTATTCATTTGTCAATTCAAATCAAGTTGTCAAATAAATCATGACAAGTTGTATTCCCCCCCACAGAGGTGAAATGCCCCCCTCTGGAGAGCCCACACAATGGGCGTGTGGTGATGAGTGGCCAGGGCCTGGGGGACGAGGCTAGTTACTCGTGTCAGGAGACCCATCAGCTGGCCTTTGGAGATGAAATACGCACCTGCTCCCAGACTAACCAGTGGACTGGTCTAGAGCCTTGCTGCGTTCGTGAGTGCACACGTACACACTCGCTCTAGAGCCTTGCTGCGTTCGTGAGTGCACACGTACACACTCGCTCTAGAGCCTTGCTGCGTTCGTGAGTGCACACGTACACACTCGCTCTAGAGCCTTGCTGCGTTCGTGAGTGCACACGTACACACTCGCTCTAGAGCCTTGCTGCGTTCGTGAGTGCACACGTACACACTCGCTCTCTGCATTCATGATTGCTGCGTTCGCGAGTGCACACGTACACACTCACTCTCTGCATTCATGATTAGCTTATTTGTCACTCAATTTTAAGTTCGTTGCTTCAAATTATGGTACTTGATTATAACTATATTGCCAATTTTTCCGGGGTTTGAATTTTTCATATCTTGTTTACAGAGAACCCCGTATTTTGCAAAGAGCTGGGTAGCCCTCCCACGAGCTCTGTTGTGTTGACGGGAGAACAGGTGGGAGATCGTGCTGATTACACCTGCAACGAGGGACTGAACAGAGTGCGCGGTGACCTCACCCGGACCTGTCTCCCCTCAGGGATGTGGAGTGGGGAGGAGCCTCTTTGCTCGGTGACGTGTTCATCGTTGTTAGCCCCTGCTAATGGTAGCGTGACACTGGACGGCAACAGACCTGGTGATAGGGCCGAGTACAGCTGCAACTCAGGCTTTATGCTTATCGAGACTGGAGAAGGTAGAGAGTGTCAGGATAATGGGGAGTGGTCTGGAACACCCTCTACATGTGATCGTAAGTTGATAAGCCAATGTATGTCAGGATTTGTCGGAACTTTTTACACTAGATACGTTTAGTTTTGTATGGAATCTCATAACCCCTTTAGTATAGCATGTGATGTAAAATGGTCTCTATTTGTGAGTGTGCATTTCTTTACAGCTGCCACTATGGGTCCTCTTAACTGTGACAAACTGACTGCCCCTAAGAATGGAGCGGTGGATCTCAGTCAGGGCATGATGTCTGGATCTATGGCAATGTACAGCTGTGATGAGGGATATGTCCTGAGTGGCATAGCGGAAAGAATATGCGATCTCAACAAGAATGGGGATTGGTCGGGCACTCAACCTACTTGCTTACGTGAGTGATAAGTTTTTCACTAGTGAAGTTTTGACTGTTATCACTATCAAAGCTTAGTGTGGCCGGGGGGTAGTCAAGGGTACATCAAAGCTGGTTAGTTCACACACATTCAAATGCTGCTCAGCTGTCTTGTTATTCACCCTGACGCTATGTTCAGACAAGTGTTGGGTGCTGATTCAGTCTAGTGTAGACACTATGTACAGTGCAATCACGTTGTAGCGTCTACTTATTAAGACTCTGGCACCTTTATAGTCTCTAGCCTTCACTTAAATAATTGGTATTTTGTAAATTCTGTACACAGTAATACGTATACTTACATATAACACAACATCATGCAGATCTTATACACATCTCCACCCCACACACACACACACACACAGCGGTTGATTGTGGTTTGCTGCCTCCGCCCACTAACGGAGATGTACAGGTCTCCTCGACAACCCTCGGCTCTGCCTTCATCTACCAGTGTGACGTGGGCTATGTCTTGACCACCCACTCGATCAGAGTGTGCCTGGCTGATGGAAGGTGGAGTGGAATGAATCCTGCTTGCCAACGTACGTATATACACAGTAATATTATATATATCTTAACACAACGTCATGCAGATCAACATTTATCACATCTTCCCCCCCACACACACACACAGCGATTGATTGTGGTTTGCTGCTTCCGCCTATTAACGGAGATATAAAGCTCCCCTTGACAACCCTCGGCTCTGTTCCTATCTACCAGTGTGACGTAGGCTTTGTCTTGACTAGCCCCTTTATCAGAGTGTGCCTGGCTAATGGCAGCTGGAGTGGAATGAGCCCTGTTTGCCAACGTACGTAACTATGCACTCAATCATAATCTGTAGTGTATCTGATACAATTACAATTAAGAATGTCTCTGTCTACAATCCATACCACTCCCATAGTTCAATCATTTAATTCCCTCTGAATCACATTTAGTTTTGGCCTAAACAGCTTGTATATTATACAAGTGATATACTCAATATTGTACTCTCACAGATTATACTGTACAGGTCTGCATTAACTTAATTTATAACAGACATTTTCAAAAACATTCGGGATGACTTTATTATAGAGTGTGTTAAAGGAACAGATTAAGGCTATAATTTTTGAGTCACTAAGAGCACTATTCATTATCCTGCAGCCCTCCCTGATACTGTGATGTGTCCCACTCTCTCTGACCCATCTAATGGGGCCATACTTATGACAAACACCACTGTCGGCTCTGTTGTATCGTACACCTGTAGCCGTGGATACCGACTGGATGGACCAATGACGAGGGAGTGTCAGAGTGGTGGCAACTGGACTGGCAGTGATCCTGTCTGCTCTTGTAAGCTACTTATATGACTTGTATTAATGTTGATGTGTTTGGTGTTGATTATGTTAAATACTATAAACTGACCCTCTCCCCCCCCCCCATACACACCTGTGCAGTTATTGACTGCGGGGCCCTGGAGGATCCAGCTAATGGTAGAGTGACCACACTCCAGGGCACAACACTCAACCGAATAGCTCGTTACTTTTGTGATAGAGGGTTTGTGACAGTTGGCTCAAACTTCCGACTGTGTGGCTCTACCAGCATGTGGGGTGGAATGGCCCCAACTTGCCGAGGTAAGCAGTTATCTAGCAATTCATTTTTTGTGTGCTCTTAAACAGAAAGAAGAGTGGTGAAAATATTTTTTTGGGTTGGTTTCAACTGTATTGTTTTCCCCGTATAGCGGTTGACTGTGGTCAACTAATGCCCCCGGTCAATGGCCTGGTGGATACTACAGGGGGTACTGTGTTTGAGAGGGAGGCGGTGTACAGCTGTCGTGAGGGCTATGAGGTGAACGGGCCCACAACGAGACAATGTCTGGCATCAGGACAGTGGAATGGAATGGAACCAACATGCAGCTGTGAGTATGGTGTAGTTCAGAGAGCTAGTGCGTTTTCTAGCGACGAAAGATTCTCAGTAGCTACCGTAGTTAGACTAGGTACTCACACAAGGGATACTGTCTTTAGCAGTGCCCAAATAAGTTCAATGTCTGTCTGGAGTTTATGTTGTGCCTATGGTGTATGTAGTGCTCACTACACACCCAAAACACATACCAGCAAGGTATGTAGCCTCATCAATTACAGCTCTACACTCATTGATTTGCAGACATTGTTGGGCAACGAAAACTGTACATTTTGTCTACATTATTTAGCTATCAAACCCTACAGTGGTGGACTGTGGCAACTTGGACCCCCCACAGAGGGGGAGGGTGTTCTTGTCTGGTACAACGTTTGGTTCCCAGGCCAACTACTCGTGTGACACCCACCACAAATTAGTTGGCCCCGACAGCCGTGAGTGTTTGGAGGAGGGGCTCTGGAGTAACACACAACCAACCTGTGAAGGTCAGCTCTCTCATGCACTCTCACTCAAAGTTCAAAGTTTATTTCTAGATTTTGTTCTAACAGCTTTTAATCCCCGGCCCACCCTCCTCACACACACACACAGCGTTACAGTGTCCTGAGCTTGCCAACCCCAGTGGTGGAGTTGTGGACACCCCCACTAGAACAGTGGGCTCTCTGGCCCGTTACAGCTGCTCCCTCGGATACACACTTATGGGGTCAGACGCGTCGGAATGTTTAGAGTCGGAAATGTGGAGCAATGAACCACCTACTTGTCAAAGTGAGCTTCGATTGTGCATTAAATTTATTCATGTGGCAAAACACATAAGTCTTATACCACAAAGCTTTTCATATATACACAAGCATGATATGTACTTCAGTTTATTTGTGTACCTATTTTCTATCCTGTACACATATCTGTCTGTGGTTTATTGTTAATAAAGTGTGACTCGTATATATTTTACTATTTTACTTGACTGGAAATCTATTTAACAACATGTCTCTTTCTGGTCTTAATTGTGAGGATCTCTTGCCCCTAATGCAGTGATTGTGTGCACTGACTTGTCAGCCCCTGAGGACGGGATGGTTGAGGTGAGAGGGCGTGCAGTAGGGGGGGAGGCTGTATATCGCTGTAACCCCGGCTTCGTTTTGAGGGGTAGCACAACAAGAATTTGTGTTGAAGATGGACAGTGGACGGGGGAGCAGCCTGTCTGTGAAGGTAAGATATATATGGGGGGCATACATCCATGTACGTACCTACCTACAAGCCATATTGAAATGTAGTGTTTGGTTGCTGATTTTTATCGACTGATATACAAGTCGTGGTATGCATACATGTGACCATGAACTCAATATAAGTTACACATGGTATAATAACTTATTGATGCTGCTCATCTCTTCCCCTCTCCCTCCCCCACAGCTGTGACGTGTCCCGTGCTACCCGGCCTGACCAACGGCCTTGTGGTAGTGAGCACTCGAACGGCAGGCTCTCGTGCAGTGTACGTATGTAACAGTGGCTATGCCGTGTTGGGTGTCATTGCTCGACTGTGCGGAGATGATGGGAGGTGGACAGAGGAGGAGCCAGTATGCATCAGTGAGTCAACACCGCACGCATTCTACGCTCTAATTTAGGTATTTGTTTTCCAGCTCAATTATTTTGATGCCATAATTATTTGTAAATCATATACGCATCACGTGAAATTTCATGTGTGCATTTTTCCAGGGGATAACTGTGACGAGATGGAACTGACCAATCCGATGAATGGAATGGTTACTTACACCAATAACGCTATTGGCTCTATAGCAACGTACAGCTGCATCACTGGCTATAGACTGGTTGGTGACTCAACACGAGAGTGTGCAGTAGTCTCCAGCAGTCAGAACAGCTGGTCTGGAGCACCCCCTCGCTGTATAAGTAAGTTTGAGCATGTACGTGCATGTACATTAATGTTGAATAAATGTCACATTAAATATCCACTGACTAAACTTTCATCCTAATTATTTTCTTAACCTCTGTCTCCGTGTGTGTAGAGATTGTGTGTCCTACTCTGATGAGTCCTATCAATGGGGGCGTGTTTGTCACTCACTCCTGTTTTGGAGGAGCTGCTCTGTACACCTGTAATGCTGGGTTCATACAGTCAAACGGTTTGCTCAAACGAACATGTCGTGAGAATAGCCAATGGGATGGAGAGGAGCCATCATGTGAACGTAAGAAGTGTAGGCATAGACGTACTGTACACTGCATTAAATTTAGAACTTGTAACTAAATTTGTAAAGTCCAAAATTCTCTCCTCCTTACTTCTCCACAATCCCCTTCTTTCTCCCTTTTATTCCCAACTGTGTCCTCCACTATTATTTATCTCTATCTCCCCCAATGTTCCTCACTATCTTCCTTTCTTTTCCTCACTCTCTCAGCATTTCTCCACATTAATCATACAGTGTGTGTTCAGCTGTTAAAGGTTAATTTGAGAACAGATAAGGCTATTTGAGTCACTAAGAACAGTACCCTTTGACATTTTGTCTCTCTTGCAGCCCTCCCTGATACTGTGATGTGTTCCACTCTCTCTGACCCATCTAATGGGGCCATACTTATGACAACCACCACTGTCGGCTCTGTTGTATCGTACACCTGTAGCCGTGGATACCAACTGGATGGACCAATGATGAGGGAGTGTCAGAGTGGTGGCCAGTGGACTGGCAGTGATCCTGTCTGCTCTTGTAAGCTACTAATGTGGATGTGCTTAGTGTTGGTTATTGTTATATAGAATTTCACAGCTGTACATGTAAACTATAAACTTACCCTCTCCCCCATACACACCTGTGCAGTTATTGACTGCGGGGTCCTGGAGGATCCAGCTAATGGTAGAGTGACCACACTCCAGGGCACAACACTCAACCGAATAGCTCGTTACTTTTGTGATGGAGGGTTTGTGTTAGTTGGCTCAGACTTCCGACTGTGTGGCTCTACCAGCATGTGGGGTGGCATGGCCCCAACTTGCCGAGGTAAGAGCAGTTATCTAGCAGTCAATTAAGATATTTTTGTATACTCTTAAACAGAAAGGAGTGGTGAGAATATAACTATTTTGTTTGGTGGGTCAACCGTATTGTCTCCCCATGCAGTGATTGACTGTGGTCAACTAATGCCCCCGGTCAATGGCCTGGTGGATACTACAGGGGGTACTGTGTTTGAGAGGGAGGCGGTGTACAGCTGTCGTGAAGGCTATGAGGTGAACGGGCCCACGACGAGACAATGTCTGGCATCAGGACAGTGGAATGGAATGGAACCAACATGCAGCTGTGAGTATGGTGTAGTTCGAAGAGTGGATTTCGTATTATGCAAAGATTCTCAGTATTTAATGACCTCTTGCACCCCACCCTCACACAGTGATAGGGACAGTACCTGACTCCTGTGGTGATCCTGGAACTCCAGTCAACGGAGGTAGGGTTCTCAGAGCCACTATAGTCGGCTCTATGGTGGAGTACAGCTGCAACAACGGCTACATGTTGTCAGCAGGTGGGAACAGAGTCTGCTTGAGTAACCAACAGTGGAGTGGGGTCCTTCCAAGCTGTAACCGTAAGTTACTATATATAGAGCTGGCCTGAGAGCCATCATCAGTGTTTTGCCATAGTATATACAATACTAACTATTCTAACAGTCACAGCAGTAGAGAAGATTTATAGCAACGTACGTACTATTAGCAAGTTGCCATGCACCTTACAGCTGTGATGTGCCCCGTCCTTGCGAACCCTGACAACGGACGGGTGCTGGGGGATGGAGTTACAGTCGGCTCTCGTGTCACCTACTTCTGTAACACGGGGTACAATATTCGACGCACTGATGTTATCTTCAGAGAATGTTTGCAATCGGGAGAGTGGAGTGGGGAGGAGCCTATGTGCATACGTGAGTATAACCATAACCATTATTGTAATTATTTTTGGGTCTGTTGCTAGTACATACACGTATACAATAGTGTAGGAGGTATTGTGACAAATTGTACTACATTTTTCGTTACAGCATTGCAATGCACGTCTCTTCCTGCAATTGCTGATGGCAACGTTGCCATAGCCAGCCTGAGAGTAGGATCTATGGCGGAGTACAGCTGTAACCCTGGGTTCGTCCTCACTGGCCCACAGATGAGGACCTGCCAGCCTGGGGGAGTGTGGAGTGGCCGGGAGCCAGCATGTACTAGTGAGTATGAGTTTGCAGAATTGACTTTGTAGTATAGGAGGTTGCTCTGGATTGCTATACACATTTTGTTGGTTAATTGCCGCCCAACACATGTATTCTCAGGCTAACTTCTTGTGTGTGTGTCTCCCCTTGCAGGTGTCGAGTGTGGTGACCCGGGCAGGCCTGTCAATGGCAGGGCAGTAATGAGTGACTTCTCTGTTGGCTCTCGTGTCTACTTTGTCTGTGATGATGGCTTCCAGACGCAGGACTCTATTGTCCTCCAGTGTATGACCAACGGGAGTTGGTCTGCTCCCATGCCAACCTGCACACCGGCTCGTGCTAATGCTGCTGCCACCAGTAAGCCATCAAATGCCTCTAGATCTAAATTGGTAGATTGCTGTCAAATATGTTGTTCTAGCAGTTCTAATCAGCTCCGTTGACATTATTGCCAATTGTCGTACATCACATTTAACACTATAATTAATATCCTGTGCCTTTACCTACAGATGGTTGCTCTGGTGAAAGTGAATTGTACTCGACTGGTAGTGTATGTCAGTGTGTGGACGGAAAGCTAACCTCCTGTTGCCGCTACCGACAAGATTGGACCACCCTCTCTCAGACTGAAAAGCAACGCTACATCAGCACTGTCAAAACTGTATCCACCAGCCCTGAGTTTCAGCCGCTGTACAATGAACTCATCAAACGCTACGAAGACTCTTTCAACACGATTGCTCAATACGTAATGTCTGACACGAGTCAATTCTTCCCCTGGCATCGATATTTTCTTCTTGAGTATGAGAATCTACTGAGAATGGTGGAGCCATCCATCACCATTCCGTACTGGGATTGGAGTATGAAACCTAGCAGACCGTATGAGTCGTCTGTATTTGATCCTGAATCTGGATTTGGAAATTCTGCTGATAATGTCACTATGTGTGTAAAGTCTGGCCCATTTCAAGAAGGACAGTTTGTTGTGACTCCTTCTGCTGAAGGCACCTGCTTGAAACGAGAGTATGCTGTTTTTCAGTACCCAAGCCGTTCTCATATCGAAGAAGAATTTCTTTCTCTTAGAGCCGATCATTTTGACCAGTTTCACAATTCTATTCAATTGTTTGTCAGTCTGAACACCAGATGCTATGTGGGGGGTCACATGTGCACACCGGAGGCTGCCAACGACCCCCTGTACCTCCTACAGATGTCACGAATTGACCTCATCCTTGAGCGCTGGCAAAGGATGGACAACTACAGAGCTACTGTTCGTTACCATGACGAGAAAGACCCTCTGGTGCTAACTTTCGACGACTCTCTTGCTGTCTCAGATTTCAGCAACAATTCTGCTCTACCCTATTCCGTGTGTGTAAAGTATGCACCTCTGCAGCCAGTTGAAGAAGTAAACTCAAGAACTACACTTCCAAGTTCTGGCCCTGACCTACCGACCATTGGCCCTCTGAAAGATAGCCGCACTGACGCTGTTGAGAGAAGATCAGCTGGAGTGGACTGCTCCTCACTTGTGGACACTGACTCACTAGAACAAAACTATTTGAGAGACCTTTGTGGTTAGGGCTGGTGTAGGTAGCTATGTTACTTATATTTGTCATGTGTTTTATTTTTGTCTACAATTAAATTTCACATTTATTTTCTGTCATATTATAATCACTGAAGTTTTTTATTTTAAGTCATGGACTTTCTATATCACATAATTATACTTTACATTATTATGTACTTTGCAAAAATATATAGATAACAAAACAATCATGTTCGAACAATGTTTGGTAAATGAAGTCTTGTTTTCTTAGTGTTTGCATGAGCTGGTAGAGTGGTGTTCTCTCTAATAAACAGTTCTGGTAGTATACGGCCTTGTCTCTTGAGTCTGCCCTCGCTATGCATCAAAGTGTGCTGCCTTGGTGTCTCCTTAGCGATAGTGCATTGCCTAGACAACAGGTAACTCAGTGATTGGTTGGTGTCGGATGTGGGGCGGACAGAGGATCGTCCTGGGCTGACCAGGGTTGATTGGGGCTTGAGCAGCAGATCTCTAGTGGTTGGTCGGAACAGTTTGAATCCACTTTGCTCTGTCTGGTGAACTCTTCGCCGTGGGTTACCTAATAGAAATAAACAGTGGGACTAGTAGCTAATTGATTGCTACCACATTCGTATTGAGGTTTTGTACCCAGTACATGCAAGCACCTGTTATTGAGATTCCTTTCTGATATGAGGCAACCTCCTTCAGAAGATGACCAGCTCTCAGTGTTATGACAGGGCTGGTTCGAATCTTCTTATAGTTCATCAGTTGGTAGACCTTGAGCCGATGATATTCCCTCCATGACCTCTGAATTATTCTAGCTGCCCTCTCTTCTTTTAACCTCCTTCGCTCCACACCGTGCTGGGTCATTCTCTCCAACAGTGAGTGCTTCAATCTCATTCTGCGGTATGCTCTCTGAATGACCAATGCTGCTTCAGTGTGTGATCGAACAGTTTGTGTCTGTTGGAACATCAGTTCACTGTACTCTTTTCTTACTCGACTTTTGGCCATTATCTCAGCGTATCGATCAAGCTCCTCTCTTTTGGCTTTTTCATCACGCCTTTTTTGTTCAGCTTCTCGAAAATCCCTCCAGTTTTTCTGCTTCTCTAAGAATATTTCACGCATCTGCAGTGCTTTCTCAAGACGTAGCTTCTTTTCAGCTTCCCTTTGCTCTTTGATGTTGTAGATGTCCAAAACCGTCAAATCTGATGAATATTTTAATCAAAGTGAACAAGATAAACAAATTTAGACTCACTTTCAGAAGAAGTAACAAAATCTTCTCTCTGAAAGGTCTTCAGCCGAGCGTTATCATGGTCACTGGCTACTCTTTGTCCATAATCTACCATTAGTTGGTAGTGTTGCTTTTGCGAGCGATACTGGGACAGCTGAACCCTAAACTTTACTCTTTGTAAAAACCCCCTGGATGGTGCATGGTGTGTGACTTAATTAGAAGGGATTTGAATATTAGATTAGCTCACCTGACGTATGATTGGATGAGTACAGCTGCATAATGTCTCTTCACCATCTCTTTGAACCTTCCACGCTGTATGTACCCTCTCACTCTCGCTGCAATGACAGTGACAGCTCTCGCTTTCTTCCTCAGCTTTGAGAGATCACATCTTGCCCTGCGAAATTATAGACAAAGAATTTATCTCAACTTTGTGGCTAGGCTTCAGTGTGTGTGTGCTGTATGATCTACTGAGGGTAAGGGGAGCTCTAGCTATTTATAGAGAGTTTTTGCAATACCGATATGCCCTGTATGCAGACTGAATACTGACAGCTGCCAAGGCTCGTATGCCATCAGTAGCCAGAGCGCCTGCCTGAGTCAATATGTCCACACAGTCCACATGACCGTTCATGACTGCAAAGTCCATTGGAGTACGACTATAGAGGAAAGAAACAGTGAATGGCAGATAATTGTAATAGTTGTTAGCATGTGAATACTGCACAGTACCTTTCATCTGAAAAGTCCATGAAGTTTGTGTATGCTCTGTGTGTGACCAGTGTGGCCAGACATTCCAAATGTCCCTCCATGGAAGCATAATGAACGGGACTCCAGCCATTCACATTCTGCATTAGATTACATGCATGTGAGGTGAATCTCATAATCTCAAGATTAACAATAATTACTGCACCTGAATGTTTGGGTTGGCTCCATACTCGAGCAGAGTAGTAGCAGCTTGGTCATTACCAGAGTATGCTGCCATCTATACAATAATACATGGACACCAATATAATGCTTCACTGATTATTTTCTCACTCACATGCAGGGCAGAGTCTCTATTGCTGTCTTGAATGTTCATGTCTGCTCCGGATTGGGCCAGAGATTGAACACAGCCGACTTGGTTGCTTAGGACTGCCAGGTGTAGTGGAGCTTGACCCTCACTGTCTTGAGTGTCTGGTTGACACCCTCTGGACACAAGCTGCATGTACATATCATCTGTTAGGCATGCCAGTGTGTAGCTTTTATATATACGCACTCAGGCTACATAAAGTGTGATGACCCTTCACCACCAGGACACTTCAACTATTGACTCACCAACTGCACACACTCTGCATGGCCTTGCTCAATTGCTAAAAAAAGGGGTGACTGTTGAAGTTGGTCTTGGAGGTTTGGGTTAGCTCCCGAGGAGAGAAGTGATGCAATGCACTCAGAGGAACCACTCTGTGCAGCCAGGTGAAGTGCTGGAAATAAGTGAATTCATAGTCAGGAATGCATTACTTGGGAAACCATAACTAGTTGCTGCATGGTGTAACTATAAAACTGGTGCATTGGGGAGTCAACAGCAAGGCAGTTTACTGCTGTAAAGGTGAATTCTTTTGAATTTTTCAAGTCTTGGGAGTCCTATTTAGGAATCCCTTGCCCATAAAAGCAAACAAACAAAATAGCAAGCTCATAATCATGATTGTTACCTGAACGTCCATTTGGATCCACACTATCCACTGACTTTGCTACACTCCTGTTCTTGACAAGGATGCTCAATATGTCTCCCAGGTCATGTTCAGCTGCCACCATGAGAGGTGTCTTCCCCTCCCTGTTAGGAACGTGGGTTAGATTCGACAGTTGATTAAACGCTTTCACAATCCACAAGGACTTCGCCTCAACAGCATAGTGTAGAGCAGTTGAGCCATCAGCGTCAACTGGAGAATCCAACGCTCTGTTAGCTAGCAGCACCTGTGCTGTGTCGGGACGGCCATTCTTGCAGGCCAGGTGTAGAGCTGTTCTCCCTTGCTCGTTGGTGGCATCAATCTCAACACTGGGAAAGAAGAAGTTATTACTTGCCACTACTAATTTTAGCTCACTTACCCACTCAGTTTCAGCAGAGTATCCACAATGTGAGTTGAGCCAACACTAGCAGCTAGGTGGAGAACACTGTTTCTGTTTACATCCCTACACAAAAAGCAAAGCAAGTAGCGTTGCCGCATAATGGAGGTGTAGTTGAATGTTTCAACAGCCATAACAACTAATATGCATCCAGTATAGCTTTATAACGTGGTGTGCACATTTTTTTTATGCTCCTTCCTAGTAAGAAAGTATGAACATCTACACTTACTTTTTACTGGTGAGTGGAGGGTATGCTTCCACCAGCGCTAGGATGGAGGAGGAGTCTGGGTTGTTAACTGTCCAATGAAGTGCCGTCTTGCCCTCAATGTCCACAGCTGTGACGTCAGCATCAGCTGTGAGTATATAGAGAGCAAAATCAACAATGCGAATGTAATTGTTAATTGCTAATGTCGTTCATTAGTAGGAACATACAAAGCAAACACATACCTTCATTGAGTAGTGTGATGTGCTTAGCTCTTCCAAACTGTGCTGCACAGTGCACAGGGGTCATATCCTCATTGTCTCGCGGGTTTATGTCCCCCATCACAATACTGTACATAGGAGGAGAAACAATAGCTCATCCATCAAGTGGTCATGTTTGCTAGCTATTGCAAGGCATCCGCTTACATACCTTGCATGCTTGAGCAGTACCATTAAGCACTTTGTGTTCTTATTAGCTGCCGACCAGTGTAGAGGAGTTCTTCCGTACACATCTCTACAGGTACAAGCATGTTATCATGGTGCCAGTCTGAATGGGATATGTTTGCACATACCTAGGTGTCCAATCGGCTGCTGCTTCTATGAGAAACTTCATTGCTCTGTGCTTCCCAAAGAAAGCCGCGTAGTGCACAGCAGTCCTTCCTTCAGAATCCGTCTATATGCATGAGGTTAATCCCCAGTAACTTCTTGATACGTGTATATAGCTAGTTTACCTTTTCTCTCCTGGCACTGAAGTTGAGTAGCATCTCTATGGCTAGAATGGAGTCCGCCATAGCGGCATACATGAGTGGGGTACACCCATTAGAGTCCATCTCATTGATAGGAGCTCCTGGTCCATATTGCTATCATGGCAAATGTATTCTAATAATTGTATACATGTACTGCATGTCTTGACTACCTTCATGCAGTGCATGATCCCTCCCCTATCTCCCTGTGCAGCAGCTTTGTGTAGTCCCTCAAGCTTGTGCCCACCTACACACACACACACACACATCAGCAGGTGCCAGCACTGAAACATAAATGACCCACAAAACGGACCTCTCTCTTTCACGAAATCTTTTAGCTCTATTTCACTCCCTCCTCTCATGCTCTGACCCAGGTCACTAATCTGTGTTCCTGTGATCTTCTTCACTCTCCAACTGAGCACTGACTTCTCTGCCAGTCTCTCTCCAGTTCCCCTAACTCCTGTGACTCCATTACTGAACGCCAGCTCAGCATCTTCAGGGATGCCCTCAAACTGAGAGTAACCTGAAAAAAGATATAAGGGTGTTTATAGGCACATAGAAGAATCACTATTAGACTAGAATGTTATACACATCCTTTTCACTTAACTTGAAATATTAAAGCTGAAACGTTACATGTATACTAATTGACCTCAAGTGTGTGTACAGAGCCAATGGTGTGGTCCCACTGTGTACACTGTAGTGGTTGACTAAGTTTTCTTTGCATTCAAGTGAGGTGAAAAGGATTGATCCTAGTACCTATTATATAAAACAGAAGTCAGTTGGCTCACCAAAGGAGTATGCATTGTAGGGATCTTGTTGATTGACATATCTTTCCTGCTCTTGAATAGCTCTAGCATACTCCAAATAGTACTGTAGCTCCGTTTCAATTGGTTCTTGAGACAATTGCTGTGTGTAGGCCATTTTGTGCTAAGTCAGAGTAGAGCAGCCCCACCCCTCTTTTCTAAGCTCTAATGTGCATGCGCGTACACGTCAAGGTCAAAGGTTAATGTCAGCAAAACAGACTTGGCTAACCTTTGACCTTAAAAAGCTGAGAATATCTCAGGCTAGCTGAATTAAAAGATCAACATGTTTCGTTCCAGAAGACGCTATGGAGGTGGAGGCTACGGAAGAGGTGGTGGTATGGGGATCTTACTGATGGGTATGCAACTGTTCCAACTATTCAACTTCATCTCGAGAAGCAATGACTATTTCCCCGTTACCCTGGGTGTCCTCGCTCTGAACATTGCAGCGTACCTACAGCCTGGAGTAATCGCCTGGCCGTCTCTACAACAAGCATGCATCAGTGTACAAGGAGTGTGGTTTCAAAAACAGTGGAAACGAATGCTATTCTCCCCATTCTTTCACTCGAGTGACTTCCATCTTTACTACAACATGGCGTCGTTCATCTGGAAAGCTATCTCCCTTGAAAAACACTTTGGAACTCCCTACTTTCTGTACATGATCTCTGTATTCTCTATGGGAACTGGTGCTCTGTATTTGGGGATCAACTACATGCTTGCTGAGATATTCGATCAGTGGTCGTACATTCAGTCTTGTGCCGTTGGATTTTCTGGCGTTGTATTTGCCCTTAAGGTGGTCACCACACATATGCAGCCTGGAGGTGTAGCCAGGGTGATGGGCATACTCCCTGTACCGATGAGACTGGCCTGCTGGATTGAACTGATACTCATCTCTGTGCTGTTCCCAAACGTCTCGTTTGTTGGACATCTAGCGGGTATTTTGATTGGATTGGCATTCGTATCTGGACCATTGAAGACGCTTATGGATATTCCACTCTCAATAGGTGAGTTCATGTGTGTGAAGTTAACCGAGTGTAATTATGTTATGTAACTACTTGTTTAATGGTAACCCTTTTTTCCACTCAGGTGCAGGTTATCCTCGAACTGGGGGAGCTCAAACTGGTGGGAGAAGGACATACACCTACAGAGCAGACTACTCAGGTATATAGAATAGAACATATCACTTACTAACAAGTATAGTGTTCATTAATGTTCTCATATTAATTTCTCATGCAGGCCACCGAGATGGTACACCTCGTCCAGATGGTCCTGATACTGAAGAGAGGGAGTTACAAGCAGCCATTCGACGCAGTATGGAGGAACAGGAGGCGACACCCACCAGACCCAACTCCACACCAAACACCAGTCATTCAGAAAGCAGTGAGCTACAAGAAGCAATTGAGAGATCAATGGCTGATTCTGACTACCATCCACCAGATCAAGTCCCTCCATACAATCCCTACTACAACTCAAGTGATGTTAGAACTGATCCAGCAACGAGCTCTGAAGCTGTCAGGAGAAGACCTGTGGTTCCAGCTCAAGATACAGACGATTTAGACACTGTACGATCTGCTAGATTGAGACGATTTGGCACCAACAGTTAGAGTTAACTAATAATACATGATCACCAACAGTTATAATTACCACATACCCATACATTTTTTTTGTTTTGTGTCAGATACCTCATTTTGGTTCATTGGAATGTTGCAGACCAGTAGAAAGCTATGAATAACATTTTTATCATGTGATTGGTAATTGAGAGAGAAGAGATGAAGAACTTCACTTGTTTAGTACTATGTTGCTTCTTGCTGCATGTGTCAGGTAACCCCATGAAGGGGAGGGTAAATAATTTGTCCCCTTTCTGTCAGAGCCACCCAAGACCCATTGTCAAAACAGAGGATATCTTGCATGCCATGACAATGCAGAGCTCATTCAAAGAAGCAGAGAATAAAATACAAGCTGCTCTGAGTGGGGACAAGTCTCCTGGAGGTGTTGTTGTCGGCCTTGTGTACAGGGATGCAATGATTTGGAGTCAGGGGTTTGGACTCATAGACATGAAAAGTGAGTATTAACTATTAAATCAACTGGGTAGCTAGTATACTAATGAGCTTATAAAGAGAAAAGAAAAACTTCTCTTTATAAGCCCTTACTGTTACTGAGTTGGTAAGCTTGATGCTTTAGCTATGCAGACCATGTTGACAGAAAGGGGGGTGGGGCTTGTATTTCTGCAGACCCTAACAGAGGTGCTCCAAGTCAAGACACTGGTTTTAGGATTGGCTCCATCACTAAAGTACTCACATCTCTACTCACACTGATCCTGAGGGATGAAGGATTACTGTCTTCACTCAATGCAGATGTTACTGATTACCTCACAGAATTCACCATAAAGAATCCGTTTAAGACCAATCGAGGGGTCACTTTTCGCCAGCTTATGAGTCACATGTCTGGGCTGCCAAGGGCAACACCGTGTGAAGACCTGTTTGAAACAGGGTGCACTCTATCGGATGAGGAGATCTATAAGAATTTAGCAGACATTGAGTTGTTGTACCCACCTGGGAGCCAACCACTTTATTCCAACCTGGGATTTGGACTGCTGGGCAGAGCACTCGAGAAGGTACATGGAACTGGCAAATGGGAAGATGCTGTGCAGAACTTGGTATTTGACCCTCTGGGGATTGTCAACTCTGGAAATGAATACACTGACAAGGATATTGCAAAGCTTGCTCTTGGTTATTACAAAGACGGTTCACAGGCTAGTAAGTTTGTAATACACCACACAAATTCATAACTCCTAAATTTCAAATTTCCCTCGTTTTACTATCTGAATGCCAGTGTGCCTTACACAGTGAACACTCACATGCAGATTTTGTATCTATGGGCTGGGATGCACCAGCTGGTCAAACCTACTCAACTGTCTCAGACTTAGCGAAAATAATGATGCTAGTATTCAAAGATGACAAGCCGGTCGACAAAAGTACAGGACAAGTAAGATACTTACATGTAATGTAACTCCCTGAAACCTATTATCTATAAGACTATAATTATAATTATATATATACCCGTGCTAAAAAGAAAAGTCTTGTAGAGCTACAGAATTGTTCATTGTGACCCTTCCTTATTTTATCCATCCTCTCAGATTCTGGATGGTGAGACTGTCAGAGAATGGGTGGAGCCAGCCTACTTATACCCAGATACTACAGGCTTTAGCTACCCGTGGGAGCTGCTCACATTGGGCAACTACACAGCACACACAAAAGATGGGAGAATCAATGGCTACATGTCTGAAATCCAGATGGTGGTATGTACATCAATAAGCGTCATTGAATTGATTCGAGAAAATAGTAAAATGTTATAATATTATACATAATAAAGTAAAAACCATTGTTCAAGTAAACAATTAATGTTCAATGATAGTCAGTTTCAATTATCTCACAGAATGAGCTCAAGACGGGGTTCGTGCTCCTTCAGAGTTGCGACAATTGCTTATCCCACTATGACATCATCGGGATCATGGAAAGCCTCGTCCTGGAAACAGAGAAACAGTTGTTAAGGTTACAACCACCGCCACAGGCGCCTAACAATATAGCAGAATACACAGGGGCATACTCAACTATTGTGGATGGAGCAAAGGTGAGGCTAAATGGTATTCACTACGTTTACACACAATAGAAAATGTTTGATTAACCTACTCCATTCATACATATATACACAGGACACATTGAATGTCACTCTAACAACATTATACGGAGGTCCAATCCTCTCCATGCAACAAGGTGGCTATCCGGCTTACTTAGAATGGACAGGGGATGACTCCTTCCAAATCAGTCTTCAGGGATTTTCAAGAACCTTCTCCTGTTACATACTACACGGAGGACACATCGGACAGAGGGTATACTTCCAAAGGGGGGAGGGAGCCATCGCTAGTCTCACTCTGCCAGGAACTGTCTATGGCAAGGTCTACAAGAAAGACTCGTAATTTGGACCTGTGTGTGTGCACTGTTGGACAAATAATTTTAACAGTATAAAATGACATTGTATATCAGAAAAGTGTATGTTACAACATTACACGAACATAAATTGTCACTAAATTGGATTGTAGTCAACGTTTGTGTGTAAGGTAGACTATACCTCCGTTGCCTTCTGGAGTAGATCAGGATCTTGCAGCTATCGCACTGCTTCAGTACCTTCCCCATTTAATAGCTACACCCACTGTAACACAATCATACGAGTGGCAATTGTACAGTATACCCTCGCTAATACGGACCCCTTTAGTCTGAAACCTCGCAGACAAAATGAGGGGCTGTCACTAGAATAGCTTTGCTGAATCATCAATAATTTTCTATTAACAACATGCTCAATACCTTGCGAAAACGACTCGCTCTATTAGAGAGAATATGCTATTACTATGGCCGCCAGAATGGAAGCTGCTTCGTTAATGATATTCATAATCGTTTAACGACATTAATCAGGAAATTCATGTATTCTGGTCCCACTCTATTCGGATTAGTGAGGATCTACTGTACACCTACCTACAATGTTATGCATTTACACCACATCAAAGCTTTTTAAATCTCGCCAATAGTAGAAAACCATGTAAATCCAGTGAGAAACAGTCAACAGCTTAAAGGAATTCTAACTAAAGTAGTCCAAACACCAACACATGTATACAAGCGTCTAACAAAAGGTAAATACAAAATACACTTGTTCAAAGTTAGTTTCTCGTGTTGGCTAGTATCTAGAACCCGGTTTGTAATCCTGAGCCCCATAGCCCTGACTAGCTCCTCCGGCAGAGGGCTGGGTCCTCTGAGTAGAAGAGGAGGCATTGAATGCTGAATATCCGACTTTGGGGGCTGCCTGGGTTGAGCTGGTAAAGCCATCACCTCTTCCCTGTGGTCCCAGTGAGGAGTAGCCGGCAGATCTGGAGGCTCCCCTACCCAGTGGACTGGTAGTGCTCGCTCCATACCCGGTACCCCCACCTCTGGGGCCACTATAACCGGAAGAATCGTAGCCTCTTTGTCCACTACTGCTGCTGTAGCTACTCCCTATGCCAGAGCTGCTCGGGAAGCTGGACCTTCCCTCACCACTGGAGGAAGCTCCGTATCGATCTGCTGGGGGGTTTGAGGGTGGTGGGCGACTGGGAGGGTCACTGGTGTAACTTGATGAGGGACCTCTGTTGCTGCCGTAGTAGGGGTCTGAACAGGGATATATAGATCTACATGTGAATGCACCTAGTATTATACTGACACTGAACAGATGATAAACTAAATACAATTTCCAACACAATACACTAACAACCAGCACATAGCCTTTGGATACACATAGCCCTTGGATACACATTACAAATGCTATCAACCTGAGGAGGAGTAATCAGATTTCGGTTGGCCGCTGCCGTAGGTGGAGCCAGGGCCGGTGGATGATGATGAGAATCGACTGGTGGAGGCTTGAGCACTGGGGGTGTTCGCAGGTCCACTAGATCTATAGGAGTTGCTGCCGTTACTATAAGAGGAGTAGGCATCTCTTGACTGCGAAGGAGGTGGACCACCACTTGGGTAGCTATCGTAGGGGTCACTCTTATGGGGTGGGTAGTCTCGCCCGCTGGATGGTGTAACCTCAGGAGGTAGTCTAGAGGAGTAGCTACTTGTATCTGGTGGTGGTCTGTAGCTGGATCCTCCTGGAGGGCCACCCTGACGTTCAGAATAGTAGGGGTCATCGTGGTAGTCTCTACCCCCTGAAGTTGGAGGTGGTCCGTAGTGACTGGAAGATGAGGGTGCGCCTACACAGAGTGCAGAGCCATCAGGGTTAAACATATAATGTATATGGACTGTAGAATCATTAGGTAGGTATAACACGATGCTCTATGTAAATCAGGATTACAATTAAACCATTGCATATGCTGATGCTTCGGTGGAAACTACATTATACAACATGAAGCTACAAGATCTATTTAACTTAACTTTTATGTGCAGGTATAATTATGCAGAATTGGTGTAACGTAGTGGGAAATCATGATCTTTCTTACTCTTGCAGCTACCAATAGCCTATAGCTAGTGTGCTAACTAGTATGTAGAATAGCAACGACAAATTTGATACGACCATCCTAAAGAGACTGGAATGGTCACATAACTCGAGAACTACGCAAATCTACAAATAAAAAATCCTGGCCAAAGCTCTTACTTGCACTACCATATACCTCACGTGCGCATGCGCATCGAGGCATAGTGAATTTTGCGTGTATATACTAAAAAGTTGGGTAGAAACTGCAGCCAGTCTAAGTGTTTGCAATAACTGGCACTGACAAGTAGTCTTCCATCAACGGAAGTTAGCAAACCTCTCATACAAATATAATACCTTCCAAGAGCTATGTATAATTATATAAATTCACTACCCAACTACATGTAGTAGCACTGTGTCTCCGCTATTCCTCACAGGAAGTGTAACTCATGACCCACTTACCACGCCCACTTGAGTACCCTCCACGACTAGGTGGTGGTCCAGTTCCGTAGCTGTCCCTCATTCCAGGTGGTGGCAGGTCATCTGCGTAGCCTCCCCCTCTAGGTGGTGGGGGAATTCCTCGGCTGGGAGGCCCCCCACTGGGGCCGTCTGGGGGTAAAGGAAAAGGGGGATCAAGCAGCCCGGACCTTGGTCGTGGGCCAGGAGGTGGCATTGGGCCCCCTAGGGGGTGACGAGGGAAATCAGATGGACGTGGGGGTAACGGTATGCCATAAGGGTCAAATCGACCCGGTAGTGGGGGAAAGTCCCCTCCCCTAAGGTAGTCTTCCTTAACGGCAGACCATAATTCTCTCTCTCTGCTGTGATCACGGTCTCTGCCACGCCCTCTGTCTCGTGAGCGTGATCTCGAGCGGCGTCTGCTTCGATAGGGGCTATGACTTCGTCTTCTATCTCTATCTCTGCCTCTGTCTCTAGGCCTCCCCCTGTCTCTGTCTCGATTGTCTGGCCTCGGGATACGACAGAACTCCACTGATAGTTTCTTGCCCCCCATATCCTAAGCATCACATAGTGCAGAATGTATACAATTTAGACAAAGAGAATGAACACTTCTCTAGCAGTGATGTGCACAGAATTATTGAAGTGGTGACCGTGTATTGGGTTTTGATTAATGAATGACACGATAGCATTCCTTACTACGCAAATTACATGGAAAAATTGTATGCGCCTGCTCACTCTTTGCGTTTTAGCCAATTGCGAATTATGCGAAAATTCTGCAATGCATAATCAAAAGAACGTCAAATTCGAAACCTGATATACGGTAACACACAAATATGCCTCCTTTTTAGGCCTGGTTATGTTTGTCTAGTGGTGGTTGCTTTTGTCCAGAGGTGGTTAGTACCAAATACCACCGACCAGTGTGGGCACATCCCTGCTCCAGAATTTACAAATTACAGCCTTGGTGCAAATAGATCCTTGTAACATAATTATGTAGAGTGTGAAGTTACTGAGAGTTGACACTGGAACCCACTTCGACTAACAACCGCGCGCACTGAATTTCACTGAATCTAAAATCTAATTTCATACTGGCTAGTAATCGATACAATACTTTGCCATCTAGACCTTACTGTGAGTACACGCTATTAGGCACCACATTACCAATCACATAGAACACCCACTCACCCTTCCATTCATTCCCTTGACTGCGTCCTCTGCATCCTCTTTCCTCCGATACTGGCAGAATGTGAATCCTCTCGGCTTCCGTGTCTCCTTGTCCTTGGGCGAGAACACTGCAGTCATGCATTAATGATTACTACAAGGCGCTCAAATTCTAGCACTTAAATTTAATTTCTCACTATGCCTTAATAGTATATTCACTGTACATGCTTCTAGCATCATGTATGGACTTTAATAGTTGAGTGAAACGCTTCAACCACAAGTGTAAAATTCATGTACAATTACAAACTAGAACATTGCTTTGACAATAAAAAAAATACAGTATGCTCACAGTCATCCACTTTGCCGTATTTCTCGAACATGATGGTGAGATCCCCCTCGGTGAGGTCATGTGAGTAGTTTCGGATGATGATCTTGCTCTCAAGATTCTCCTCGCGTCTTACAAACGACATCTTTTAATACCTACACAGGACATACAAACATTCCAATTATGGTATGACAAAGCATAGATACAAAGGGACAAGCAAACAAAGCTATTCTATAAAGAGCACACTCACACCATCTACAAGCATTAATATATACCTCTTCCTCACTGTACTATGGAGATGTTTATTTTCATGTGCAAGTACAGCACACTGTAGTATAGTAGCTTTAGTCCTAGCTTTTATCTATGTACGTATATCGTATGTGATGAAATTTACTTCTCAAGATCACATGGACGACACGGTGGACAGTCTGCGCATGTGCAGTATATTGAGCCTCGATTCTAGGCCGCAAGACAACAAGGGAGAAAAAACAAAGAGCTGATGTACTAACTGTACTATAAATTAAATTATACATTGAAAACATGTGTTGTTAGACAATTACTATAAGTACAATCAGGAGTGCATGAACAATGAGTATTATCTACACACATGCAATCTCTACGCCAAACGAAAGCACCACAATTTAATTGTAAAGTTGTAAGTGTACATAATTATTGTTTAAAATTAGCTTTTCACAAAAATTATTCCAGGAAATAGTCCTTCAATAATCATTCCATTGATTTCTCCACTCGTGTCTCGTAGAAATTCTACGTACTGTCCGAGCATGCCAGCAGAAATGAATGGGCAAGGTAATGGCCAAGAGCCTCGGCCAGAGATCTGGAACATATCTTTAGCCATATCTGGCTTCCAGTCTAGTTTCACTGCAAAATCTCCTAGATGGCCAAGCAATACCTTTTGTCCATGCAATTCTCCCACTGCCACTGAAAGCACATCCTATGGGGAAAAGTGTCGTGTTATGAGACACAGAATAATAATTTTAATACACAGAAAAACATTTCACCTTTCTCCCAGGAAACACTTTACCAGTGTAGGAACCCACGAACTCTTGAAGGTTGAGAGGCAAGTTCACTGGAGGAAGAAGGTCAGTGTCAAAGAGATGGCTGCTAAGAGTAGAAATCATCGCCATTCCACGCTCAGTCACATTTCGGAAGGATGGGCAACCTAGACAGCTACTCATTATAACAACTCCAGTCTTTATCTCTGGCTGCAGTGTGTTCAGAAATCAACATTAGTAGATTACCTTCATGGAATGACTGTCTAATAACTATAGGGCTTATTAAAATACTAGAACCTGAAGTAATACACTGCCTGTTGAGAGTACAAGGGTGGAGCTCATACATAAACACTTACTGCCATTATGAACTCTGCACTATATCCATTGATAGACCCTCCTTTGGTACGGAGTGTGTAGTTAGTGATTGGCACGAGCTCCCAAGGTCGACCAAATCCTCGACCATCTTTGTACATGTACACTGGCTGCATCCACTCTCGAAGAGTCTCACTGTCTAAGAGCTGTGCATGAAGAAAGGTTATTAATTAAAATTGAAGCAGTTTTGTTTGAGCACTTGCCGAGTTATTGGAAGGGAAGAGTGGGTCAATGTTATTCATTATTGACATCATGAGCTTGCTGAGGTCGTTTGCAGTTGAGTACAGTTGACCTGCTGGAGCCTCAAACCCAATGTCAATCAATTCTAATGGGAGGGGAACGATAAGAATACACGTTGCATATGATATAATGGACATACTCGCAACAGTACCATCCGGTGCATAACCCACAGCTAAATGATTCATCACATTTGGCTTAATTCCTGTACTAGACATTCCAAGAGGCTTTAAAATCATCCGCTCAAGCATATGTTCCCACGTATCTCCAGCAACTTTCTCTAATGCTCGACCGAGAACAGCCACACCGAGGTTGGAGTACTGTGGCCAGGTACCAGGAGGATAGGTCAGCTCCATCCGCGACAGATTTGCATAAATCTCATTAAATGAAGCATTGCAGCCTTCAAAAAAAATGCTTGGACAAGGCGTTTCTCTAGGTAGGCCAGACATGTGACTTGCAAGTTGATCAAAAGTGATACTTCTCTTATGCTTGAATGGATT
Organism: Halichondria panicea; assembly: GCF_963675165.1. Lineage (NCBI taxonomy): Eukaryota > Metazoa > Porifera > Demospongiae > Suberitida > Halichondriidae > Halichondria > Halichondria panicea. The sequence goes on along the minus strand of NC_087385.1, from coordinate 5,604,166 downwards.
CTTGATTTTCAGTTCTGGAAGGACTGTCGTCACATCAGAATACAGGGAATCGATGGAGCCCATATCCCTCAGTTGAAGCATCATCATTGCAGTGAAGACTTTTGTAACCGAACCAATGCGAAATATTGAGTCGCCATCAACTATATTTTCTGGACCCGAGGCTGTAGAAAAAAGGCATTAAACACACCAATCATGGGGCCACACGGGAACTGTACACACCTGACATATTTTTCACTCCAAATCCTTTGCTCCAAATCACTGCGTCTCGATACACCACATTCACCACAGTCCCTCCCACATCGTTCTTCACCAGCTCAGAAATGTCCTTGGTTAACTGTTCCAGCGCTGTCATCAACTTCACCTTCACCTGGCTAGGAGAGGCGTAGGGATCTGGGGGTATGGGGCAGAGGTCTTGGGAGGGTGCTCCCTTCAGGTAGCTGCTAGGGAAGAAAGCATTGGCCAAGGAGGCAAGGCAAAGGAGAAGAGGAGCTGCAACTCTCATAATGCTCAGGAGCAGATTACACAGATTGTTATCTGGTTGACTACCAGTAGAAAGAGTGGGTGGGGCTGCTGAGCTTGCAGAAGAATTCACGTGTTTTCACGTGTTGTAAATAAAAGGCACATGCTAAAATACAACCAAGTTTTAGGTGAGATATGAAGACCTTCTCTATTCTGTAGAAGGAAGGACTAGCGAAATGGAAGGGAGAGTCCTGTCCAAAAATGGACCTGTGTCTATTTCGTCATCACCAGACTTTGCTCAAGCCTACATTTTTATCCAAACATTTGGTCCACTATTGAAGCTTCCCCCGGTCACATTGAGCAGCTTAGAAAACTTCTTTGAACAAGGTGAGCCTCATAAACCCTAAAAAGTATTAAAAAGAGTACACAGGAAGAGTTTATAAAAAAGCCCAAAAATCAATATTTGAATGATAGTTGTTATACTGACGATCCCTACCATATATCTATGCAGGGTGTCCAGCTGGTGAAAGCCAACTGGCTCTCATTCATTGGCGCCTTCTAAACACATCATACAGAGTGGCTCGGGTCGAGTGGCAGCGCTCTGCTGTCAAGGTAACATACGTACCTCACACTTGACCCTCACGCACACACAAAACACTACCGCGCAATATACAGTAGAACCTCCGGCGATTATCCGACTAGGAAAATTCTCTACATCAACCTCGTTCATTAAATGCACATGCATAATAACATTAATTAAGTGGGTGCTAATGGACCACGTACAGAAGTAGGCGTAGCTTATCCATTCGCTTATCAGTTGTCTGACCTCAGATAATCGAGGTTCTACCTTAATGTACCATATTTATTCATGTACACTGTACAACACTGAGGTATCCTCATTCATGTTGTTACTGTTCCGGCCATATCGGTCTAGTTGGTATTAGCTCAAAGCTAAGATATTTAACCACACCCCCTCTACACAGTGCGCTAGACGTCACGAGCTCTGCGGTGAGGCTGTTCCCTACCATGAGCTGTCAGCTCAAGTCAGACTCAAACTGTTCCGCGTGAGTTGCATTTGGAACCTACACTGTGTTAATCAGTTGTGACTTCACCTCCCCCTAATGGCGTATACCTGGTATAGCAATTTGAGTGTTTACTGACATTGCTGATTGAAAGCTACCTCTGTTTATGGCATTTCTCTGGGATTGCTAATTCGTGAACTACACCCCTCCGTATAGTTTTGTTTTCATGTCATTAGTGGAAGCAAAACAACACTTTTAAATGCATACGTTATACACTTTAAAGATCAGTGATTTTGGATTGGAAAACAGCTCAAAGATATAATGCTTTAATGCTTCTAATTTTCTCTGTTGCTTTGCCAACTTCACCGTAGTAACAGTAAACATAGCATTTGAAGAATGTTAATTGGATGTAAATTGCATTACAAACAGTTTTTCTGTCGTTGAAAGGAGCTACTACAACTTTGTGTTAAACATCTGACATGTAGCGCTCGATCCGCTTAATGTTAATGCCAAAACAAAACAGCAGCCCACAAACACTTTTGTTATATCTTGCACTAAATACGATTTTAGGGGGGGGGGGGGGGTGGTCATGCGAAGATTATACTCTGCTGTTGTTCTCTCAGTTTTATTGTACTGGATTTATGTCTTTTAATTGGATCTCAAAAATACCCTGACCCTGTAGCTGTGCTGTGAGGAGCAGTTTGACTACAACATGAGCTTCAAGAGTGAGCTGACAAAAGAAATGTTAGAAGGGCCGTTCTGCAAGCCACTGCTTGGCTGTGACAGCTCCGGACAGAAGCATTGGCTGCTCAAGGTAACAAATTCTTGAGATGCTAATATCCCCGAGCTGTTTCTTGGTAAACTGGTTTCTATTATTCTGAGCATTCTCCACTGATGAGCTCAGGTATCTCCCACATGTTTTGTATGCCAACCGATAGCTGTGCGCCACTTTACTGTGCACAGTACGGTCTCAGGAAGCTAGCCAAGAAATGCCATGGCTTGCTGTAGTACAGGGGAGGGGTACATTGTAAGATCCTACTTGTAAGGAATGAGCAGACGAGCAGAGATAACCGACATGGTGTATCTCTTCACTATGTTTTGTTCACGGTCTGACAGGACTCATCGTTTGATGTCCGTCTCTATGGAGAGAGTCAGTACGATGTGCTACCTCCCAAGCAAGCAAAGTGGGTGGAGTTATCCAGGTGAGTAGAGTAGAGTAGAGGAGAGGAGGGAGACATTATGTTGACTATTGACGATCATTGTATAACATAATGCTATATATACGGTAATACCTACATGTAACTTGCTCTGTGGGGGACCTGGATGTTATGTGTGTACCTTCAACCCATAGAAGGCCGACATTCCTCTGTAAAATTAGATACCCCATTTAATTCCTCATAATTAAGTGGAAGTGACTATCATTTTTCTGTCTGTCATATGTAGCTACATAATAATAATATGTATACTGACTGATAGCGGTAATTACAGTGGCGCCTGTTTTTCAGGATGGTCTGATATATTATCTCATCAAGTCTCATTGAGAGTTTTAGTCATTAATGTTCGTGTTTTAATGGATTTGAGCATGAAGAACTTAAACACTTGCTCCACTAAATGCTAATCTGAGGGTGACAGCATTAGCTTACTTATCGTTAATAGGTGTACATGTTACACAGGTGTCATTGAAATGGGTCTGTGTTGTGTAAAGTTGTCCGTTAACAGTGACGAAGCATGGAGTAACCTAGTTACCGTGCTCCTGGCACATGTCTTATGAGAAGGGACGATGCTGATAGGTCACACCGACTTCAACCCATTTGGAATGTGTCAAAACTGTTTTTGGGCTTATTGACATGCTTCACAATGTCTGGAGCTGTGGGGGGGACCTGTAGTTTGGTATTCGCCTTGCAACACAACCACTTTATTATGACAAGTTTAGACATGGAATCGTGTACAGAAATTTGGCAACTGGTTGGTAACTAGTCCATAACAGGCATACTGGGCAGATCAGCTTGATTATTTCATGCATCCTACCATATAACGGTTATCTTCATAATGGTTCAAATTTTCGTATTTTTAAACCAGAAAATTAAAACTGTAAAAATTAATTTTTAATGTTACAATAGGTTCTATGTCACTATTCTGAGCTGCACAAATAGAATACGAAATATTAAACTTGGTGGTTCATACGAAAATGTTTACACCAACGAAAATTACCAGCTGTACGGTATCTGTCTCCAGGTCTCTAGAAGGTCTGATCAAGTATATCACTCTACTGGAGTCCACCAGAGGGGACTGTCTGCAGTCTGCATCACATGACAACCACGTGGCAATAGAGCAGAAGAAAGAAATACCAAAAGCTCAAATCACGTCCAAAAAGTCTACTAAAGTGAGTGAATGATTGTGATATAATTGGTTGATTGGGCAATTATGACATCACTGTGTTCATTGCCATACCAACATGTTGCAGACAAACCACTCCTCCCCTGCTGCCTGGGATGGCGACGAGTCCATTGAGGGATGCATCAAGTGCAGGAAAGACAATCACCACTCACAGGTATGCTATATGTCTTATCCTCGTTGTGTATACCTGTTCTCTGTATCCCGTGGTAGCTGACTAAGCGCTATACATGTACATGTACATAACCCCCCAGCCTAATATGGAAAGTATGTTCTGGCAGGTAGCGCCATGTATCAGACCGACTGTCAGTTCTGTTTTCATGCTGCTCACAATGATGCATGCGTCCGGTTTCCAGGGTGTTATGAGCTGATATGGTTATTAGGTAGTCGTCGCAACTTATCTATGGTAATTAGGCAGGCATTGGAGAGCACTCACTTGTCATGGTGGAACCGACGCATGTGTGTGCTGGCTATTGATCACTGAAGGATGTTTATTCTGAGAATGTCTGCAGTCCATTTACTCAGACTTATGCTCCCACAGACACACCCTACCTCCCCCACCCCCCACCATACCGCATACCCTACCTACCCCCCCTCCACCATACCGCACAGCCTTAACCCCCCTACCCACCCCACCCCACACACATGACCACAGATGCTCCTCTGCGACGAGTGTGATCGTGAATGCCACACCTACTGTCAGTATCCCCGGCTGTGGAAGGTACCCAAGGGAAAATGGAGCTGTCCTATCTGCAACGAAGTGAGTGTAGAAATCATTTAAAAGGCTCGTTAACCAAATGTTATTATTTGTTTCCTGTACACCCACCTTTTTTGTTGCTGTGGTCAGGAAGTAGGTGATAGGGATTCTATAATGGTTGTAATAGAGCTCATACAACTATGCTGTGGTCTAGACAGTATGCAGCCTCATCTTTGCTTTAATAGCGGACTGGTTGTGAGACAATTGTCTTGTATGGGGTTTTGACCCGACAACTACCATTTGTATAGAATACAGGGTCGTTTTAATTGCAGGATACTTGTGAGCGAGAAGGTTTTTGCCTGCAACTACCTTGTGTGTACATACATACATACCATACAATATAGGGCCATTTGATTGAAGAGCTGAGGAAAGTCTACACAGATGCCAGCATAGCCAAAAGTTACCACGACAAAACAATGGAGAAGAAAGAAAGAAGCATCGCTAGGTATGGACACTGTACATGCAGTGCATGTATTGAATGGCTTGCCGTAGAGTGTTACTTAGGATCATCATTTGTTATTATTTGTTTCTATTCTTGAAGCTATTTTGAAATGGGGGACTTATTCTAGTCTTGTCTGCTCATCTCCTGAAGCCTTTGGCTCTGGTTGTACAATAGAACCCTCCATAGGCTGCTACAGGAAGAACATGCACATGTACGATGATTATGTTCCTCCCTTCTTTGGCTGCAATGATAGGGCATATTTGACTCGATGATAACATAACCTGTTCTAGTCAGTTAGATTCATTGTGTGGGCGTAGTAGGTGCTACCTTGGGATGGTCCCATAGGATGGTTGGTACACACTAACTATGCACCTGGAAATGGGCAGGATGCAGCCTGTGAAATGATTAAATAAATACAGCGTTTGACAGCCATATTAAAAATATATTTTTAGGGACCGTGACCTCCATATTATGTGTGTATATACACATTCACCCCCACATAGTTGCTTGAAAATTCCAATGATTACATTTACAGTGGCGCATGTAGATTTTCTGTCGCTTGTAACTACTACATGTACCTATACCTTCCTAATATGATCACATCTTTGCATGGGCTTCGTTCCCTCCCAAAGCCTCTCTGTTTCTGCTCTCACCTCCTGTACTAGTAGGTGTTGAGTCAGACAGGAGGGAAAGCACTCATTTTGTTACAGCAATTGACACCTGATATTCGTAGGATATTTAGTGAGCCTCAATTCCTAGTCACATTTTATCTTTGTCTCTGCAGGTTGCAACGAACTGGTTTGCTCGTACAGAATATAATCTTGGTGAGTGTTACTATGTATATGACATCATTGTACTAACATTAAATGTGGCTGCTGGGTTTTGTTGTTTGATTGCATAGCAACAAACTTTGTTGCTTAGAAACCTGTGCAGTTATGTGTCCCATAGTCGAGAGTCCATACATGTCCGACAGTAAACATAAACAATCATCAGCTAACTCTCTCTCATCATCGTGCCATTTTGTGTGCCCGTGAAAAATATCATGGTACATAGGTCAAAGTTGTTGCAGTGATGGTGTTGGAGCATGCCTAAAGAGTGTCCTAGCCAAATTTAGGCCAAGCCATATATATGCGACTTACGTAATATTTACATGCACCTGTAGGGATTCTCACTGTATCATATACACACGGTATATCATATCAACTAAAAGCAAAGTACTGGTAGTCATGCATTCACATCATTCAGCATTGTTTTGAAGGTTAAAGAATTTTAATTAGCAGTTTTCCTCAAGCTCAAAATTTGGCAGCACTTTATTTTATTGTAAACTCCAAGCGCAGTCTGTACTGGTGTGTGTGTGTGTGTGTGTGTGTGTATTTGGGTGTTTGGGTTAAGCTCAGAAGCTCAGGCTATGATTTCAGAGGCAGGTCTCTATATAGCTTCCTGTACCTTGGACCTAAGGTGATTAGAAACCACAGCTTTTCTTAGGATACATCCTGCCTGTGTACTGTGTAGCTATGACAACAAGATATTTATTAGTTGTTGGCGTACTGTAAATGTATTTACTTGAAGACATTTTGATATCTGATTCCCCTAACCCTACATGTATTTCAGAAAACCACTCTATAACCACTCTAGCAGTCACTTATGTATATGGTATGTTATGGTATAGCATTCCTCTAGCGTGTGTCAACAAAGTATCCACTGTATCTATCGTGTTACTTCTAATGAGTCTTAGAATGTGATACTCCTTTCAATTATAGAGAACCTATCTTGCAAAACCGTCTCTGTAGGTTTGACTAGCTGGCATTAGGTCATTGTCTTTCCTGCCCGTGCGGTTCTTTCCTAAAGCTTCCCTGACAAAATTGTCAGCTTCACAGGCACCATACTGTCTCCGTCTTAATAACATCTCTTATTTCTTATTCTAGAAATAAAATGGAAGGCTATTTATACATAGGGGCAGCTTTATTTAAATACCTTGAACTACGTACTGTGATACGTACATGTACTGTATATTACACTATGAGCTAGCGGGACATTAGGTACATGTACATGTCACTTCTAGATGTACTTCCTGTGCAATTTGTCTGGTGTCTAGCGTCCTGTAGTTGCACATGCTAATCTGATTACACTAACTAATGTTCCCACAGGCCGCCAGCATGATTAGAATACACTTCCTGTTCTCTCCCCACCTGGGTTAGCCAACCTGCTGAGCTAGTCTGTTTGGTTTCAGTTGTACTGCAGCTGTCTCTGATTAGGTGGTTATCATATTATTATCAGCTCTCTTGGGGCTGGGCAGTCCTTAGGTGTTAAACAGGCAGGAGCTCTCAGCCTGATCATGCATTGTAGTCTAATTATACCTCTAGCTATGTGTAGATGCATGTAGCTGAGATGTTGTATACATGTAGTCTGCACAAACTATCACACCCCCTCATAATAATCATGATTTCACTCCCCGCAGAAGGAGGACGAAGAGGATGTCAGTAGGAGGTCTCGTCGCTCACGCAAGGAGATCAACTATGCTGAGCTGAATGATGTTCACCTACCCCCCTTAGGACGAAGCGACTATGTTGGTTACGATTGGAGCGCACCTCCTGTTACAAGGCGAAACAGAGTCGGACAGGAGTACATACATGATGACTATCTGGCACCCCGAGTCAGAAACTCGACCAGGCGATACAGAGGAAGTCCCATTCCAGAACAAAGAGCAGACAAAAGTGTAGGAATTGAGTCTACCCAAGACGAGGCAATCGATGTCACTGTCTCCGCCAGTAGTGAGCGGGTTTGTGAATCCGTAGAAGGACAATTAGAATCTTTCCCCTCCTCACCTCACCAATCTAATGGGGGACACTCCTCTCCAAGTAACATTCACTCCAATACTACTAGTGAAAACAACTCTCTGAATACATGCTCTATAATAAATAGTAGTCTGGCTATAGACAATGTCGAATCAAGCTCATTGGACGTTCTAGCGAGTCAATCGCTCATGACATCACAAACTGAAAGTTCACTCCAAAAGAGTGGGAACAATGAACTAACTATGATAAGTGCATGTGATGAGAGCATGGACACAGGTACAGTCTAGAACACTCACATTGTGCATATATATAATAATTCCATTTTGGTCTTTTCATTGTTGTACATATTTATTTCTTAATTTTATCTATTTGGACTGTATTTTAAAGTTGAGAAGGAGCCTTGTTAGCTAGTTTACTCTGTACTCTTCAATGTCTTGTATAACCACTCCTTTCAATAGTTGGCCGTTACGTGAAATACAGGCTATATTCGCTCAAGTATGTGCACCCTGAATATTGTATAGCTTCTATTAATAGATATTAATCGTCAAGAATGCATGCGTGGTTGTGTACTGTGTATGTGTGTGAGAGTGTGTGTGCATGTTGTGTGTTTACAGTACTTGCAGCTATGTATTTGTATGTGGATTTATGTGATTTTGATTTGATAATACTTTGGTGTACTAAAGTGTGCCCACAGTTTTGAAGTTGTACTGTGAGGGGCATACTAGTTTAGTCAATATGGTAGCAGCCTAGCCCCTCAGCACCTCACCAGTTTAGTAAACAAACTCACTGAAACTTTCATAGTTTGCAACAGTGCAACGTGTGGGTGGGTGATTATCTACAGCGGTTTCTGCATGTTTCCTTATAGCTAGCGATTCCATTTCCTTTCACCTGTAAAAATTAGAGTAAGTACTGCTATATAACCCAGTTGATGAGTTTATCATTGATTGATACTATACAATGCCGAGCATTGTTTGCTGTACGTACTGGGGTCACGAGCGAGCCTGTCATAGCTATCGTATAGTATATGAGATCCTGTGTCATATCATCCACTTGCTGGATGTGTGGTTTTGCTCTCCCAAACCATAAATGTAAACAGAGAATCCACATTAATAAGGCCTCACCTCACCTGTATACCTGTGTATGAGGTCCCTAATTAGGGATGGCTGTTTTCTGGCAACCTACAGCATGGGGGGGTTATGGCTAGGAGTCTGTCTGGCAGTCTGTCGTGACTGAAATCAGCCAAAATGAATTATGACATTTTTTCAGACCTTTATTCTTTACCCTTTAACTGTATATAAGGTGAGTGAAATGTAATTGAAAGCATACCATCTTCAAAGAAGAATGTAATGTGCGTACTGAGGTCACCTATGTAACGATAATTATGACTGTTATGCTGCTGATACTCTTATCCTATCTTAACATTGATAGCACTGTTTATATTCAGTGTTTGTACATGATGCTCTTAGCTACAACTAGCGCCCTGAGGCTATGTTTACATTTTAATAGTCTGATTTGTTCAATTATTATATTCAAACAACAATACAAGTAGACAACATTAATGTTCTACACACACAGAATCAATAAATTGAAGAGAGATAAATCTCTGACACAAATTCAAGTGACTAATGGTTCCGGATGGAGCAGTAGATTGACATTGAACATACAGTTGTACAAAAGGTTCTAGAACACGACGTTAATACTTAATTATTGATCTGTCCGAGGCTGAGTTGATTGATGATGTGAATGAGCTCACAATAACTTAATGACTTGCTCAGATGTGTGCACAAATATAGTAAATGACAGAAACCTGCTTTTGTATACACAACAGCACAAAAATAGTGCATGCAAAGAGGGGCAAAAAAATATTTTGAGAAAACTAAATTTGCCAAACGAAAGGTAGTAACAAACAATATAATTATGACCACAAAACAAACTCACAGTAAATGCTGTAGAGGAACTGTAGTATCGTGTGTAGAAATAGAAGACATTGTAAATGTTGAACTGGTGGGTACAAAGTCTGTGCAGGGAGAGCTAGAGAGCAACTTGAAGTGAGAACTGTCCGTGCTGTCTAGTCCAACTGAGCCAACTGATTCTGCAGCCGCATCATCAAGGTAAACGTTAATCATACTGCTGAGGTCGGCTTCAGCACTCGAATGGGGGCTTGCAATTCCACTATCATCAGGATTACCCACTAAATCAATTGGTCCCTGGTAAGAGTCCACGCTGCCAACAGGGGAGTTTGTGCCCACGGGGCTATCCAGTGCAGAACCACACATTCCTTGTGGTGGAGAGGTCGGAGTACCACAAGACGTTGCAAAGGATGAGAGTGAGAAATTGTTCGGACTTGCAATAGGTGCTGAGGAGTAGCCATTGACGTAACCTGTTAGTCCTACTTGAGGGGGCGAGTCGTAGGAAGAGAGAGGAGTTTCGAAATCTTGCATGCTGCCAGGACTGCAGTATCCATTCATTTGAGTTGACACAGGTAGGGCAGATGAGAGCCCCCACTGAGGTTGGCTTGCAATGGGGTAGTCATAAGCGGTTGGTCTCGGAGAAAAATGTGCCGGAGTATAGTAGGTACTACCATACGAAGATGGAGAGGGGTAGTAATTTTTGACTGCATACGGAGAGTCAGTTCTTTGCATGCCAGCTGGAGGGTAGAAAGACTGACCAGGTCTGGGGAATATAGTGGTTGGTCTTGAAAATGCAGGGCCATAGGGAGGAATGACATCCATCGGAAATCGTCTGATGGGCTGCGGCTTCTTTCTCTTTGGCTTGTATTTGTAGTTGGGATGCTTCTTCATGTGAGCTTCTCTCAGTTTCTTTGCTTCATCAATATAGGGCCTTTTCTCATCGTCAGTGAGAGCTTTCCATTGAGTTCCAAGTCTTTTGCTAATTTCGGAGTTGTGCATTTTTGGATTCTCATCAGCAATCTTCTTCCTCATTTTTCTTGACCATACCATGAAAGCGTTCATAGGTCTCTTTACTTTATCGTCGTCCTCCTCGCTGTTTGGAGAAACACGACCCACAGTTGCATGATGATGCTCCTGGAGCTGAGCTGGGTGCTGCACTTCACAGTAGCTTGTTCCATAGGTAGGAGGGTGCCCGTTCGGAAGGCCTGGTAGATGCATCATAGCAAATTTTGCAAGAGACAATTAGAGAAGATATAGCGTTGAGACTGTCAAAGTCAGTAGCTGAAAACTATAAGCAAACTTATGTTTTGCAGCTTTTATAGGCTGCATGCATATGCTTTGGTTGCTTTGCATTCCATCAAATCAGTTAATTGAACGGATGTACATGTTATAATCAACCACACACCACTGGAAGCTAAAACATGCTGCAATTTAATTATCACTTGTCATCACTTTTATTTCTAATCCAATTTTTCTTCAATTAATTTCCTTTTACTTTCTTGTATCAAAGGCTAATTAACACCTTGGACTTATTAAAACTTCTCTACTCTAGTTTACAGCTCAATGCAAACCTTATTGTGCATCAAACATCAGAGAATATTTTGTTTGTCTGAATAAGAATTGTTAACTGGATTCATCTAGGGATGAAGAGGGCAATAATCGCTCTTTAAAGGTAGTTTCATGTCAGTTAATCTGTATACGAGCAAAATAATGGCAATAAAAATTAACAGTGTAAACTATTAAGCAGTCTGAGACTGAATACAAGTTATTAAAAAAAAGGAGATGAATGAAAAGAATTGAGACATAAGAAAATGCACAGAGAAATACGGTTTGTGAGACAATACGGGTAAGTAATGTTTATTGAGGGCAGTTGCTCAGTTCTTTGTTCCATTGAGGGTGAGAGCTGGGGCAGAGAAGTGACGGCTCATTGGTCGACTTGGACCAGCCTCTCGTCGCATAAAGTATCGATTCAACAGGAGCAATGTTCTCCGTACGTTGAGTATCACAAATCCCTCCATGTCTATCACCTGTAGGGCACAAGACACAATGTTTCACAAGGGGGAAATACCTAATATGCCCACAGGCACAGCTGCTAGTGTAACAGAAAGAATGTAACATACTCGAAAAGTAGTGATTCTAGCCACAATTACGATGGAAGGGAATGTTGCTCTTAATCAACAGCTAACAATTTGGATGATTTTTAGGCATGCACAAATAGAGACAGTAAGGTGGGTAGGTAGGCACACTGTGTAACTGAGCTAAAGGCAAAGTAAGTGTGCAATAATAAACCGGGCAATTTGTTGGTATGGAAACTCACAGGGTCACGAAGGTGTTGTAGCTCCAGCAGGTCCTCCAGATGCAGAGTCTTCTCGTAGATAGCTTTCTGGTGTCCTGCATAAGAAGAGAGACAAATATGAGCTAGGTATGATGATGTTATCAGAATGCATGTGATCATGACTGCATGGTAATGGAATTGTGTGAACTCCAGTAAGGTTTGCATTACCCAAACTAGAATATTGTGCCCAAAAAACATGAAATCTAAGGTGAACGATTTGAGATCAAAGTGACCTTGATATGCGTACATGTAACAAGGGAGCCATCACTCTATCCAATTCCTTCTATATATATACAAACATTGAAAGAGGACACCAGTCGATCACATGCAAAAAACATCTGAATTTGGTCTAAAATATGTACTTCTGCACATAGGGAAATGACAAGACCTCTTTTAGGAGGAGGACACACAAAAAATCCTATTAAGTGGAATTGCCTATAGGGTTGTACACATGGAAACTAAGTGAGAGCATCCCCCACTCTGGCTCTGCTAGTCCACACACAATGGAAAGCTAATAAGGAGTATTTAGATGAATTAATCATGTTGCCAAACACTGATCGATTTCAGGCTCAGATTAATCTGCTTAGGAAGACACCACGACCACAAATGAAGTGAGAGACAGTAACAAAGAGAGAGCTGCAAAGAAATTAGTTCTGTGGCTTGGACGATAGGCCACAAGTGTGGGCAGAGCTTAGCTGCTATACTTATTAGAACCACTCTCTGCCAACAGGAACCATCTTTCCAAAGCACGTTCCGAATGACCTAATATGGTTGTCCCGATATCTAATTTTACGGAGCGCTGTGTAGCTGTAATGATTTAATCACAGTCTCTCAAAATTAAATATCACAAAAAGTCTGAAATAGTGGGCAGGGTGTGGATGACTAACACAAACAAAACGAGGGGGCTAGAAGCAACCAGAGGAGTGTGAACGAGTATTTAAAGTTGAAGTCTAGAGCCAACTGAATGGTGTTGCTAAAGCAAGGAGTAAACATTTTGGCTGTTATACAAGTGAGCAGCATGCTAGACTTGTGCATGTCTGAAGATGAGTGGGCGAGTTTTGACGATAAGCTTGTTGTGATATGTCGAACAGTTTTGCGCTAGTAGCCGGAATAATATATTATATTCATTAGAATGCATAAACAAGAAATCCATGTAAACACCTGTGTCCTGTCCCAGGAAATTATTCATAGAAGGTCTTTTCTCCTAGTGAATAATATCAAGGGAAATCTTCCAATGCATGATTACCGTTAGCAAAACAGGTCAGTTTGACCACACCATGACAACACGGTCTAGAGGTTCACACTGATTTCATAGGTCATGGGGAAATTTTTGAGAGAGGATGAGAGAACCCAAAACATCCCATGGGCAAGTAATGTTCACCTTTAAAGTGCTCAAATATTGACCTGAGGCTACGAACATATCATTCCAATACACCTATAGCTACACCGGGCCTGAGGGGGCATAACGTCTGAGACCGTGTGTGGGATACCGAGACAGTACTACACTTTAATTCAGTTTGCAAAGAGCTACAGCAACGGTACATGACAACGCTCCATATGAGCTACAGATTAGATTTCACTCCTGCATACGTTGTCTGCCAAATGTCCCTCCTAAATTTCAAGTGGCCTCAAATTCTTTTAAATATAAATGTACAGAGATTGTTTTGACTATAATCTATGAAGCACACGAGGTGTGCATACGGCTGCAAACCTTAGAGGGGAGAGAATATACTAGCTACCATGGCGGGTACAGGAAACAGGTGTTTGGGTAATTAGATCAAATATGCCACATCAAACAACCTCAACAGATCGGAGAGGGTAGCCATGAACCAGCTTGGTTAAAGAAACATTCCAATCATGTAAACATCCCAAATTAAACACCAGTTCCCATCAAAATGTTGTTGAGAATTACCAACTGATAATTAAATTAAATTACACAAATTCTGTTTTGCGCACTTCTCCACATATTATGCACAACAAGTTAGCTAATAGCTACTGAAAAAAAAATACTAGTTTTCAGAAGCCCTATCTCGATAGGCTTGTTGGTATGTTGGTACAACATTAATTAGGGGGACCTAACTTTGTCCAAGCTTACTAAAGGATGTAGCGTAGGTACTGCCATGCAAGGGATGTATTGTGTAGGCACTATACCTATTCCCAAGGAGACATGATAACAACAAGAACTTGTGTGCTTGTAGTAAGCTAGCTGTTTATAAGGTTGAAGACACGTTAATTTACAGAACTGTTTGAGCTCCGAACCTAACCCAACACATAAGCTGAAACATATAATTTAGCACTTTCAGAATTGGGTTTTGAAAAATTTCACCATTGATCCAAGTTTTAATAAATTTTCTATTGAGGCTCACTAATTTACTGAAATAATATAGTCAACAACGAGTACATGCAACTCTAGGAAAATTCATTACAGTTCTGATTTTCATAAAACTACGCTAGTCCATAGTAATTATGACAACTGCAGGGACTTCACTGGAAGTAGAGGGTTGTGTAGAGGATACCTCACACATCCATACTCAGCCTGATGGGCCAACAAGGGGAGAGGAAAAGCAGCAAGCATACAAACTTTCAGCGCCACCGACCACAGCAGGAAACCAGAGCTACAAGAGTCTCCCATGGCTTCTCTCGAAAAGCGTTTCTCAGGCTAGTTGGATTATGCAACCACACTCGAGCAGCCAGCTGCACTAGTGTGACAGATGATGTCAATGTGAATTTGAATTGTGATACAAGAGGTTGAGTTCTAGCTAGTAATGTAAGCCTGTGTGGCACACATCAAGGGTGGTCTAATGTGTCACAGCTGTAACATTACTCATTCACATCACAGCAAGCAGTTAAGTAGGTACATGTATAAGCACACAAGCAAAACAAACAGCTAGAGGCGTGCCATTAGCGAACTTTTCAATAAAATGCATACTTTGATTTGCTCGCTTGGTCACACTCAAAAGGAATTCACCCACAAAAAACAAACTTCACCACACACACTCCCCATGCACCCACTCACGTACGTGACAATATACCAAGCAGCTGCCCAACACACGAACACTCCCCCAGGGCCACTGATACATACATCACCAGAGCAGCATAATACGTTTGCCAAAAAGGAATGATACAATTAAATGGATCCATCACCTAACGCTCCACTGAGCTATATACGGAGGCTATAGATGACTCTACTGAGTATGTAAAAGAGTGTAGGAGGAAGTGCCTTATCTCGCAGGATTAAGGTAATAGGATGCAGATAATATGTACACAACAAACACACACACACTGCACTGCATACTAATCGTTGTAATGCACACTTAAAATTGCTGTGTAGTAGTGCGGTAGAAATGTGAGAGCTTCTTTAATATTGTGTACAAGTGTCTTGATATAAACAGGAAAGGAAAATTTAATTTGTATCCATTCCAGTTGTGGTAAAATATGTCCTTTGCTCAGCAGAGAAGAGTAATGAACACAGCCGCTTTCCAGGAAAGAAACCCAGCTTCCCATGCTCAGGGAGGAACAACCACAAGGAAAATGGGACACCAATTAAATATGCTTGGTTGTAATTAGGCTTGCTTTCAAGCTATTGAGAGATTAAAAAAAAACATGTAAATCTATAAGCCGGAAAACACTTCAACAACTTCTACAACACAAACTAGTAGTCATTTTAAACTTCCAAAAACACTTCTAGCTCTGAAAAGACACATATTTTGAGACAAAATTGCCCAAGTGAAAATGTATACTAATAGGTGCATTGGACTGGAAAGTGGTCATGATTGCACCGATGAGACCAACAACTAGTAGTCTGTACAGACTAGCACCAACTCAGCCAGGGAAATTATGTCTGAGATATGCACAAACTACCACACGAGGTTGAAAATGAAAAGTGATGTCCCTGCAAAAATGTCCCAATGAAGGGTAAAACTATATAACAGGGTGATTGTTCAACTCTAACTAGCTGGAACAAGGTTATTATGTACGTTGATCTAATAATACAAAAAGTCTTTGAAGATCACATCGATTAAATCAGCAGGTACTTAATCAGCTAAGTATGCTTAATTGATAGCAACAAGTTGATACGATAACGACTTTACCAAATAATGGAGGAATGTTTATTCGAGACACTTGAGAAAGCGGGATTGAGGTATTAACAAAGTACTATTTTATTATAATGTAGGGTCATTACAGAGACTAGTCCAACTTTAGTGCTGAACCAAACCTACACATGGCTTAATCTGTGCACCTTGGAGGTATGCTTGTTCCTAACACATTAATAAACTTCGGGAGATCAAAGAAAAGTTCAACAACTTATCAGATTACTACCAGCCTCGTAATAGTCTCCCTAGCAACAGAGTAGCTTGATGAATACTTTAAATTGTTGAATTCAAATTCGATCACGTACAAGCTAGATCTGCTAAATATAGGCACATAATTGAGAATATTGGTCATTCACAGAGTGTAGAGGTTAAGCAAAACAAGACATTGCTGTACTGGGAAACTATAGGCAAAGTAAGCACTGTAAGAATAAAACAAACACCAAACGTTGCACAGCTACAAGTGCACTGCTCCCCCCCACACACAAGGAAATGTTAAGACCTACATGTGCAGATGAACAATAAACAACACTCAACACCCACTCAGGAAAAGCTTCTTCAGTAAGAGAGTGAGTACACAGCGTGGTTAAACGGGACCTACGAATATATGGCCAGGTGCTATCAAGAGTTCATAAAGAGGAGTAATCCAACTCTCACGCACATTCCATTCTACTATTCTACTTTTATTCACCTTCACGTATATGCAGATGGAATTTTTTTTATAAAGATGAAGAAAGGTCACCTTTCAGAGACATGTACACACAGTATGTGCATACATATACGTATAGTTCTTTACAGGAAGGATCAACAGATGATTCACAAGCCTCCGTATCAACAATACACCAACAAGTAAAACTTAGACCTATATAGCATTACATAAATATTAAGGCACGATCGTTGGTAGAGGACACCGAAGTGTGCTGAATGTTCTAATCTGATATGCTAGCTGATACAAACATTGTCAGTGCATGGTAATCAACATTGAAAACAACTGTGCAAAAGTTACAGCCTGCATGGCCACTGGAAAATGGTATTACTTCAAATGTGTTCTCTGGTTATATAACGCAATCACTATAGTATTAGGGTTAAAGAAAACGCAAAATTTTTGCCCTAAATTTGGACACACAACGGCATTGAGAGTTGTAATTCAATCTACTGATGCACGAACACACAAGTGTGCTACGCGTGCACATGTCGATAACAGTTAGACCACCTAGTGTGAGGGCTGATTAAGTAACCGAATACCAGAGCTCCTTAAAGCCTCCTTTTAGACACCTATATGCAAACACATTACTTCTTGCTACGGCTGCAGACATACAGTAACGCTAAAATTGATTAAAATACGTACACATGATAATTATGAGTAAAAACCAACATTGAGGAGTGACAGTGGGGAAACAACTAAAACACCAAATAGAAAACGTACGATGCACAAGACACAATTATATTTAGCTTTCAGAAACATATAAGGGATTAGCTGTACCTCCTCCGAATGGCATTAATTCCAGAGGGAGGTGGTGTGCATTACACACGTCATATATCACTCATACAGAGATAGAATGCATTAATTGACGTATATACGTACATACCTTTGTAGTGCATTGAGAGGAGATAGATCCCAGGCTCTGGACAGCTCATTTGGTAGGAGATGGCCTTTCTTCTACAAGACAAAACGAAGAGCAAGACATAACAAAAGTCCACCAAAACTTATAACATGTCTACAAATGGTAAACGGATGTCTACTAAGTGTGAGTGGGTCATTTGAAGTCTGGGTACAGAGTGTAACCGCTTACCACAAGCTATTCATGCAAATTTCCAAGTTAATGATATAATGGACCGTGTTATTACAGGCCGGTTCAGTTAGACACACTTAGGTAACCCGGCCTCTCACCTTTGCTCGGGTATGCCAGGAGTCTCCAGAATCACTCCTTCCTTCTCTAGAGCCTGGTGCGAGAATCGATATGTTCCTCTGGCCTTTCTGAACATGTTGTTACTAGGTTGCTAAGCATGAAGACAAACAAGTATGGGAAGGTTACAGTTGTGATTCTTTGGGAAATGTCAAATTTGCATAAGTATACACGCACGTATGTGATTGGTATCATCTTGCAACTCAAAGGCTTGCCAAGCAAAGCATAATTGCATGCCATTGTTTAGTGCAAACACAGGTGTACTTTATGCGAATACCAAAGCCAAGGGTATTCATGTTCATAAATTAAACTTACCACTTCTCCTACTTTGGTTCTGACTGCTGCGAGATACTCTACGAGAGAGAGAGAAAGAGAGAAGAAGAGAGAGGGAGAGGGAAAAGGGGATGATAATAATAATTTAGTTAGCGAATACATGGGTCCCAACACCCCCCACTGGGTGCAGTAACCATGAGCACAGCCTACACACATACACCTGTAGTAGGTACCAAAGGTAACTCAATTAGAGCCTCTGGAGCTACAGAGCTGAGAAAAGAGGAGCTCACACAAATGCCACCACAGACAAACCCTACCATCCCACCTGCCCACTTCCAGTTGAATGGACACCACTGGCAAATGAGTGGGCATGAGTACTGCCTGTGGTTAGTTTGAGGTGACTATAGCTGGCTGTTAGGGCCAATGAGGGGGCGGAATCTTGTGTCTGCGAATCATAACTAATGTTTTAATGCGTATCCCAAGGCTCATGGTATTGTTCATCACGAGTACATGTATAGTACATGGTAGAGGCAGCAGTACATGTGCAAACCATAACATAATCAGCCTCTCCAAACCACAGATATAATGTAAGCTAGTTGAGTGGGTAGTTGGACAAGAATGCAAACCATCGCAGTCGTGTGCCTCCGCTATCGTTACTGATATTGAAATAATCGTCTTGTACCATTAACCCGGATAATTGGCCACCCCCGTAACTTGCTCCATCAACTAGAGCGAGTTTAAGGATACAAATTAACGAACGCATGTACGTACAATGTAGCTAAGGACATTAATTAATGGAGCAATCGCAATTATCCAGCTGAGTCTATGCCAAGAATGCTTAATTATCTTGTGAATGTGTGTGCATGGTTACCTTTGTAGGCATCCAGCTGGTCCTGAAGGTAGTCACTGTGTTCCAGCATAGCCTGCATACAAGTAAGAGGTGTTTGATGAGGTAACATACACAAATACAGGATGTTCAATACCAACATGCCCATTGTACTCAAGCCCAGTTTCCATATTATCAGACACTTCATGAAAAACCATGACAGGTAACGGTTGCACGCGTGTGTCTGAGGCCTTTGATAGTGGTGGGTGTATATTTAACTATGCAGAGAAAGAGGACAGGATGCACACAGCCCAATCTTCCTGACAACAATGGCAACCAGGGACGTGGGATTACCTAGTTCTTTAGGTTTGGGTTGATGTATTAACAACAAGACCAGCCCACATCCCAACAGCAGAGGAGTTCTAAGGAATTCGACCAGCCACTAATTCAGCCAACACATACATGTACCCCCTAACAGGTGTGCCTCTGTCTCACTATATACAGCTGCCTCAGGGAGCAACTACACAACAGATGTGCACAGGGCTGATGAGCCTCAGGTAAATATCAGAGCAAGGTTCAGGGGGAGCTAATTTCACCACCTGTTTTGGTTTTTAACACATGTATTGTATCTCTAGTGTGTAAGCCATATACACATCTGATATAAATACATGGCTAAAATGAGATTGATGTTTTTGTCTTTCACTTGCCACAGAGTGTGGTAATTGCATCAGAATAGTAGCCTCTAAGTGAAGGATTTTTGCACAAACAGGAGGCATGCTTGAGTGGATAATAACTATAATTGCATACAAAGAGTGAACTCTTTATAAGCACGCATGATTCAGTATCCTGAGCTGCTTACACAAGTGATGAAGAGGTGGCAATAATCATTATTGAGCCAAAATAGGGTTTTAAAGCCAGTTGTTGTTGCAGGGCTAGATGAGTGTATTAATTGCACATTGTTTGGATAAGTGCTCAACAATGTGTGACAGCGAGTCAAGTCGGCTGTCACGCCTCAGGGTAAATATTTGGGACGACCAACCGGTATAAGGCAATGGAGGGGGCGAGTGATTCTGCAGAGGTTCTATACACAAACTGTGGGGAATAGAACTTTAACGAGATTGAATGTCCTGTTTTGAAAACAAGATTCTTACGCGACCAGTAGAGCGAGCAAATGATCTGCAATGGTTATTCACAAGGACACACTTCTAGCCAAGAGGCATTTGCGCTCCACTCAACCACATACTTCCAATTACAGTAAATGAATTCACTTTCTAACTGTGAAAAATTAAAGTACCCATGGCATGCCATTCCCCTTTAAACATTAGTAGGTGCTAGGTAGAGCCATGCTCAAGCATACTGAAAGAGCTTGTACTTATTATACACAACTGGATGTTAGGGATTATAAACAGACAAAAAAACAAAAGGAAAGAGATTTCAATGTGCAAATGTATGCATAAACAATAGTCGCCACGGTAATTGATGCACACGGAAAGCACATGTAAATGTTTATTTTTATGAAAAGGAGCTTAATTGATCATGATGCGATCTCACGGAAACTTTGGCAGGTGAGATATATTTTAAATGCTAATTTCTTTAATAAGAAATGCGAACAGGATTTGTCTAACGAATGGGAGGAAAAAACAATTACAGTTGTTGTAGGACATCATAAAAGTGAAAAGTGATAATCAAGAAGCAAATATTTGCCCTATAATGAGCAATGTGAACTAGTATGTCACTCTTTCTGAGAAGTCACTTTTCTAAGAAAGAGAAGGAGGAAAAATGTTTTTGTAGCTAGGCTGAATTAAAGCAGATACAGCACTTAGTAGTATAGTACGTAAGTAATATAATACTATGCATGTCATATCTATAATGGTACATAAGGGCTCATAGCTAAGACAAATTGCCTCAATTGATTGCCATAGTAAAAATGGTTGCTACAGCAATTATTACACATTAAGACCATTGGTCCACAAGGCTCACAGATGTTGCATGTAGGCCTACAAGAGTGCTCCTAGTACAGTAGCTATATGCATGTAGGCCTACAAGAGTGCTCCTAGTACAGTAGCTATATGCATGTAGGCCTACAAGAGTGCTCCTAGTACAGTAGCTATATGCATGCACTTACCATTAATTGGGAGCTACAAGGCGACTACAAAGCTTTTTTATTGATAGACAGGGCGATAGCAAATTTTACGAAAGGGAAAATGTATTAGACAAACAGATTTTACAACTGTGTGACATGGAGGATAATAGTTACTCTCTAGCTACTACAATAACTTGGTGGGTAACCTTTTTTTTGAATTCGGAAATTAAATTACCTATCTTTTTAAGTGATATCAGTGTAATTTGTGTAATTTTATTAGCAAAAAAAATGCGTTGCATCTGTGGTCTGGTATGTTGGTGAGCTACATGTTTCCCTGACACTGGCTTGAGGTCATACCAAACATGTAGGGATGGGGAGGCCACACTCTAGTGCACCTGCAACGGTATCACACGGGTGGGGAGGCCACACTCTAGTGCACCGGTATCACACGGGTGGGGAGGCCACACTCTAGTGCACCGGTATCACACGGGTGGGGAGGCCACACTCTAGTGCACCAGTATCACACAGATACAACACCCCAGCTATATTGTTACTGCCATGTATCTAGCTCTGGTTGGGCTGGCCACACTCTAGTTACTGCCATGTATCTATAGCTCTGGTTGGGCTGGCCACACTCTAGTGCGCCAGTCTCACATAGCTACAACACCCCAGCTATCCTGTTACTGCCAGGTACCTAGCTCTGGTTGGGCTAATCTAATCAACACTGCTGAAAAAAGCATGCTTGGCTCAACTAGGTGACCACATTACACACAAGGTCAAATCTGTTATGTGAGTGGGTACCATATTAGCACATGATTAGTTTGAAACTGCTATCTACTCCCAACTTTAGCAAGTACATCCCTACAGCACACACACACAAATGCACTGGCAGCTAGCTCCTGTGTACACAAACACATTCTATTAATGATGTGTATTTGACTCCACATCAAATGCTTAGAACACTAGAGCTTACAAACACTAGTAGCTGACAACATAGTACTACAGCTAGCATGGTTGAAATCTGAGCTACCATCATTGCTCCAGCATGGTTGAAACTCTAACATGGTTGAAATGTGAGCTACTTTGTAGACCACCATTGGTCCAGTTAACACACAAACTTGTGACTGCAATAACTAATCATGGCCACATCTTTAGATCCATGGGCACTGGTTACAAATTTGGTCACACATGTTCCCACCATCAGGTGCACTGCATCCAACCACAAACGCTCTCAATGTGTACTCTCAACTGTTCATAAATTAGGCCACAGGTGGAGAAAAAAACACCTTTTTAAGGCCAGCTCTCAATGTGTATACTCAACTCTGTAAATTAGGCCACAGGTGGTAAGGTGAATGGAAACACATAGTGCAAACGTACAGGCACATACCCTTTTAATTAGTTATTCATCCCCTCACTTACCTCATGGACATTAGTGAGACTTTTGAGCTCTATCTTAGCCTTCTCTAGGAGCACGCTCTTGTCAGGGAAACACTGTGTGTGTGTGGTGTGAGAAACAACAATCATCATAGATTTCCGGAAATTACTAAAAAAGGGGGAAATATGAAATCCCCACTACCTATAGTGACCGCTTATCACAACAATCCTCCAATTAGGGAGACAATGACCCAAGTGCATTCCACACGCTAATGCGCAGAGCCATAATTTGGAGCTGCTATAGAACACTAACAAAGCTCTGGTGGGGGGAGTGGATTGGTTCACACTCTCCCTATATACCAACATGGGGATCAATCATGTTCACCTACAAATAGTCAATCAATAAGTGCTTGAATGCCTGACCTCAAATGGCCTCAGGCATGTTGCCTCGGTACCACAGCGTCATACACAATAATTAATTAAACCGGCCCATTGCTAACAGTATGAACTGTATATGTACATGTATGCAGTATGGTTTTTTAAGTATATGCATGGCTTCAAATAATAATAATCAGGCTATAAAGAGACAAAATGGCAGCACTGCCACTGCTTCCTTCCCACGGGTGGAGTACTGTTACTGAATAATAATTATAGCACCAGTAACCAGAACAGTATACAATAGAAGCCAGACAGGCACACTCCAATGTATGTACGCAATTTGAGTTACTGACTATTTGGTCAGGGAACATGAAGAGGAATGTACAGAATATGCACATCCAGCACTCCAGAAGAACTTTCCCTGGAGCCCAACAGACTATGGTCTACTCCACTGGTTAGCAATTAAACCACCAAATATCTGATATGTGGTTAATAAAATACCACAAGCCTGTTGTCAAGAGTTACTTGCAAAGGTCTGCCAAATGAAATAGCTTATTGGGTATGGGCAGGTTAGTCAATTCACTAATTGGCCTTAATATAACCACACAGTACATTTAAGCAAATGTCTACAGCCAGAGGTCAGACACACCATATGCAACACGAACCATACATGTAAAGGTCAAACCATACATGTAAAGGTCAAACCGAACTAGCTAGGTGCTGGTTCTAATATGGACTGGGATGGACACCCGAGGTCGCCTAGGTATCTAGACTGGAATGCAGTGCACCAATCCTTGATGTGGGTATTAAAATAAGCCCTCAGGTATTTTGCTGTGGCCGCCTAGACGATGGCCATGGAACTATCCCTATCATGATGCACCAGACACACAGGGCTATTGTGGTGTAGAGGGGATGCTTTAGAACATCTTCCTACCTACCCGCATATAATTATTATAATTATGTCAGTTGTGAGTTACGTGGTTTGAGCAGAAGCCAAAATTAATCTCTATGCTGAGAGTGGGGGTCACCCTACAAGTGTGAGAAATGAGCAAAGTAGCAGTGGTCTAATGCACGAGGCAGTAGTGGTATAATTAATGATTGAGGCAGTGGTACCAGTGGTCTAATGCACGAGGCAGTGGTGCTACCAGCGTGGTGAGAGGCTTGTCATCGTGAGTATATATGTATTGGACATACAAAAATCAGCTCAAACTCAGTTACGGGCACTGACAACCACAGTCATACATTTTTACAAGCAACATAATAATGTATGAGGCCTCACCTTATTAACTTCCTCAAATAGATCCCTCCCCTGATGATTGAGACCCCCCAAGTTGGTGAGCGTCTTAAGGTGCTCTCTGACCAGCTCAGCATTTGATCTGATGTCGTCCAGAGGAGACGCTAAAGCCAGTGTCACAGCTGCATTCAAGGTGGGCTCCTGGAGACAGTGAGGAGACTGGAGAGGGGGAGAGTAATTATCAAAGGAGATAATTTATAGGGGTACAATTATATAAGAATTATATTCAAAAAATTGATTGTGAGTGATTTGGGGAGGGGAGGGAGTTTGCCTCATCAAAATATATCAACGAGAAAGAGAAATTGTGATTCTAGTCATGACAATTAAGGAGTGAGGTAGTGTGTGTGCGTGTGTGTGTGTGTGTTTGTGTGTGTGTGCGTATGATACCCTACACAGGTGGGTGTGTTGGTGTGTTGCTGTATAGGACTAGAGGAAGGAGCACATATTTAGCAGTTTGGGGGTGTACATATATGAGAAAGTGTACATGACAGAGAGTTATTCTCATCATTAAGTCATATTTATAGTTAGGCAACAAACCGGCAGAGCTAGGTCTTCCCTGTTGGCATACAAAGATAAACTTTCAAAGTAATTATGAATGTTACTTGACTCTAACCACGTACATGTACATGTACATTGCTCAGTGCAGATTTACAATTTTAGTTTTTAGCATAATTAATTGCCAAGAGTCAAAAGGGTTCACAATGTACCAGTGGTATGCTTTGATTTAAGGGATCGTTGCTTTTCCATAAACACACTTAAGTGAGGATGGAATACAAAAGAGAGTCAGCTGATACACCACAATCAGTTAATGGTTCGAGACCTGACCTTTGACGGACATACCATAGTTACACCTTCCCCTACCCACTTAAAACTGATGACACTTTGTGGAAATTGAATAAGTAAGACGTTTACTTTTAAGAGCTACGACCATGTGCATATCGGACCACCACTGAACCGTATCGTGTGATATCACAGGTAGAGTATGCACGTACAATTTCACCGGATGACATGTGTGTAAAGAGACAGGGTGCAAAGGTGAGAACGAATTATAATAATTTATTGAGTAATATGGAGCCGGTGCCGAGCTGGTCCAATTATTTAAATTTCCTGTGAGAGGTATCTATGTCCGTTTGCAATCAAACAAACAAACAAACAGCAGATTAAGGCATCTCCCCACTCCTACTACTGGTGGATAATGGTGAGTAATTAAAGCACTTAATCAGTTGGCCTTGTTTACAACCTGGGCACTTGAGAAGTAAGAGCCTGTACTACTACAGTACTACGAACACACTCTACTAGCAACAGGCACTTGACTGTGCAAACAAATGTAGACAATAGTAATTAACAGCTATAAAGAGTTAGGGTTAGGGTTAGGGTGAGCTATAAAAAAACTATAATGAAGACTGACACAGGTACGTTTTGTACTTCTAAAGGCCTTTTGTTTTCCTATTGATCATGAGGCCATTTTAGCACACAAATGACAAATAACAAAGCATGGCAACCCAGCATATTTCATGCTGGAGTGAACACAGTCACCACAAGTTACCATCTCCTGACTTAGACTACACAATTAGGTGAACATCAAAGCATTCAGCTGTACATGGTGCTAGTAACGTGGAACACCACTGCTTTTGTTAAGCATTTTACCACACGGCAATACAGACACAGGCCACAGATAGCAGCTGACCGACTGGACTGACCTCTCATGCGATGGATCAGTGTGTTGCCTAGCAGCAATGACCAACCAGTAATAGACTGTACATGCGCACACCATGCTAGCCATGTGTTACTGTGCAACCTGTGTCCACAAATCAGTTGCAGCAGACCACTATAGTAGTAGAGGGACTTTTACAGGAAGCCCCAAGGCATACCATTCTCACTGACATCATTAGACCCCAGGAAATATTAAATTTTAATTTTGCTGGTAAAACGCAACAATTAACTCTTAGATCGATGTCTAATATCATTGTGGGGCTCTCAGCTGTTGATCGAGCATGACTCATCTACCCACCCGATCAGTCAATCCTTGAGAGACTGGAACTGATAGCCTCTAGATAAGTTACACTAAGTATGGGCACAGGCAGAGAACAGTGTCTAAACAGAGGGAGGGGGGGAAGGGGTGTTGTTAACTGTATTATATACTCACATGCTGAATGTTTACAATAGACGGGGAAGCACTTCCGTGACTAAATAATAACTCTATACAATACAAACAACTTGCTCCTAGAATGCACGAACCAGGGCTAGTGATCCTACCCTCAAGGTCTGTGGCCTTCGGAAGTAAACAAAAATAACCAGTTTGTTTTCCCCACAGTGACCAGAAAGCCATACATGCTCTTGTGTACATAGGTACAAGCAGTAGTCTATACCTGCGGCCATCCTCTTAAGAATCCATAGCATTGAGGGGAGCAATGTAAACCAAGTGAAATTCGAATAAAGGCACCTTATCACAATTGATTGTATCTAAGAACACACTGACACAATGCATGCTGGTCTGTGGCTTGTAGTTGTGTAAACTAACTTCAAGTGCTCCAAAATGGTGACTATGAGAACACACAGAAAGATGATCATTTGGCCTTCTGTAAAAAGGTGACTTTTTGCTTGACCTCTTGGCAAATGCCAGCAGTAGTATATGTGGTGAGCATATCAGTACCATCCAGACACACACAGCCACAGATGGGCCGCTATGCCCAGAGGCAGCTGTTAACGAGGTGATCTAACCACATTGGGGGTACTGGGTAACATAGAGTTCCTTCGTTTTCTAGCAGTTGCCATAGGGAGAGAGTCTGGCGCAAAGTATGCCCACAGCTAACAAGCCGCTACCAGCCAACGTCTCTTTGTACTATCTAAACTATGCTGGCGGAGCAAACAAGTTGTATTAAATTGAACCCCACACACTCATGCGGTAACTAACAGAGCGCATAAAATAGTAATAGCAAAGATGTGTAATTTCCATGTATAAGTGCGCTACATTCAATTGTAGGATGGCAACGTACATGTAGCACGTACATGTATGAGCCAGTGAGCTAGTTCATGGTTCATAGGTTTGTAGCCATTCAGAGTTATGCTTGGTGCCAATAAAATTAAATGGGTATAAATCAATTTATTACCGCGTTGATCATCCGCTTGACCTCACGCTGACCTCTCACACGTATATAAAATGACAAGTATTTGAGTTATAACACACAGGCGCTCAGGCTAGCTAGGAGATAGCTTCAGAGTAAGAATGATCGATGAATCCACACGAATAGAGACTAGTTCTCCAACCACTGACGGAGAGATATCTCATCTACAATGCATTTCTGACCCCGAAAAAGTAGTAAAACCTCAGATGAATGCTCAAATGCATCAACAAATTGCACAATTTACTCTACTGGGCACACATTCTCACTAGTAGTTATTTCAGCTAGATCCACTAAACTTCCTTTAGAGTATTCATGGCTAAAGCCACTGCAAACTATTGAATGGTTTTGGTCAGACAACAACAGATTGGTGGCCATAATTGAGTACTTTTGGGGGTAGTAGTATGGTACTCACTATCTTTGAATTTCTTGTCTCTAAGCAAACTGTTCTGAGTAAGATCAAAGGGGGATAACTGTTGCCTATACTACAAGTTTTTTTTGAAGGGCTAGCACTTGAGAGGGAGGCTGCACACACTTGATTCAAGTACTCTTTACTATACAACTTAGTTTGAGGTAAACAAGCTTACAAACAGTTGACCAATATAATAGTGATCACACTCTACGCAAAAAATCCAGGTTACCAAAATGCTTACAATGGTGCAGAGGAAGTATAATTATAGCTAGCGTTATAATGTATCTACAGTTGCATAGCAGTGCTTGTTCAGTTGCTGTATGCTTGTTAACATTATAAATAAGCACCCACACAGGAGAAATCCAATCAACACTAAAATCTATAAAATTAACCAAAATTTAAAAACAGTACCTTATACATAATTACTACCTTCCTAGATAGAATGACCTATAAGCACTCCCTCAGCTCACAAAATAGGAGAATCAACAACATGCGGTCAGTGGAGATATTGAATTTGCTGGTATTTGGTGAGCCACGAATGGTGAGGAATGCCCTAGACAATGGTCGCCTCTCTCCCACCCAGGTAGAGAGGAGGTCCAGCCAAATGACACCAACCCCATATTCGTGTTGAAGTTAACTTTTAATAACAGTCAACATCGTTACCGTGGTGAGGTCATAATATGTGTTTGAAATTAGGTTCTTCTATTTGGGTGATTTTGCACAATAATAAAGCGAAGGTTTGATTGATCATAAACCCACAATAAACGCAGTTTATTTTATGAGCAGCCATAAGCAAAATCTCCAGGAAGCCAAAGTTTACTGTATCCATTTTCAGTAGTTTACTAATTGTAACACAACTCTGCTTATCTCCGAATCAAAACAAACAGCGCAATCACACAGTATGCGAAGGAATGCTTTGTATTAACAACACGACTAGCAACATAGTGCGGTGGAAGAGACATGATTTCATGTAGGAAAGATGCAACAATAACAAGACAATCACAATATTGGATGTTATTTCGCCACCACTGTTTACAGAAATGTCACATTTATACACCGTGGTTATAACACCAAATCAATAAATATAAAGCATTTCCTGTGTGTACCCAGGAAATATCGAAACCAGGAAACAATTGACTAACCTAGTACAAACTGAGGAAATAACGAGATACTATCGGTTGTACAACTAAATAAGCAGAGAATGTTAGCAATGGACTCTAGGAATAAAACGTTAACGTCTTAGCTCCTTCAAGCCCAAGAATACCCGAACTTGAGGTGACTGTAAAACACACACATGGAGACAAATTAGTCTATCCTTTAGTTCCATCTTCTTTGAAGTCAGTGTCCAAGGAAACCTGATCCTTCCAATCAGCTGCATTGTCAGCTCCCCTTACCAGTACAAGACTGGGACAAACCACAAGACATTCACCTATATCTGATGCTCTATTCAGAATCGATCACCCTCTTGATACTCTGGCTTAACAAAGCCCATACTACAAGTCCTACCACTTGAAGAGGCTATACAGCTGAGTACCTTGAACCTCAATGTCAGCTTTTTCACACAAGACTACAAATTCACTGAGTTGCTAACATGATAATGGTTTTCCCTGAAAGGACTGATAACTGCTAGAACTAAAGACTACTAGTCTTGCAACAACAAGCTATTGTCCTCCATACATGCCCTAAGGGCAAAATTACAATCTGGGTTATAATCAAATCCATTTAAACCACATTCAACTTTGTAACCAAGCAATACAGTACACATATTGGTAAACCTATAACCTAGTTACTACAGTGTGGGTGGCCTCAAAGTGGCTGTTCAAATTTGAAAATGTGTTACTGCAATCAGCTGATCCAGAGACTACTTATAGATAAGAAATTTGAGCATGAGCAAATTATTGAAGGACCATGCATGAGCCTCGTATTACCCAGTAATGACAGGAGACCACTACACATTGCCCCTACACTAATGACAGGAGACCACTACACATTGCCCCTACACTGGCCTTCATAGAGGACTACATTCCAACCAGGGTGAAAACTAAAAGTGTTGAGCGATACGTTAGACAAACTACTGAGTTGCGTACTTACACAAGCATGCTTCAAAATTGTTGGGATTGAAATCGTGCAATGAAGAATGAAGTCGCTATTGTGTACGTGACAACTTTCTGACTATGTGACCGAAAGTGAGCAGCGTAATGCTTCTCTGTAAACCAGCTGAAAGAAACAACAATCAAGCCCTACGCTGTTGTGGTAACCATCTGTGGTATGAAATATTCTATTTTCAAATTCGGTCATGGTGGGGTAGCATTTGTGTAAGGTATTACGAAACCCGAGATAGCTTTGAAGGGCTTACTGGCTTTCTAAACATACTCCACATCACTATCATGTGGCCAGGCATCCCCCCCCAAATAAACTAATAGGTAATCTCGATAACCAAGATAGTGCACTACACGGGCAAGATCTTTAGCTATGCAAGCACAAGATTATTTGGGTTTAAAGCACTTGAACTTTATATCGATCGAACTAGACAAATTCTACTCTGGTGGACAGCGTACAAAATTAATGTTCTATACAGCAGCACAAGTGGTGTGCAGATGATGTATATACATACACAGCACAAGTGGTGTGCAGATGATGTATATACATACAGCAGCACAAGTGGTGTGCAGATGATGTACATACATACAGCAGCACAAGTGGTGTGCAGATGATGTACATACATACACAGCACAAGTGGTGTGCAGATGATGTACATACATACACAGCACAAGTGGTGTGCAGATGATGTACATACATACACAGCACAAGTGGTGTGCAGATGATGTATATACGTATACCTACCATTCCGAAGAGTCGTAGCAGCATGTGCTTGCACTGTCTCCAGGTGGTGGCTATCTCGTCTGAGACGTCCAGAGAGACCCCCCGCGGAGAAAACATTGGCAGCTCTACAGAGTTTCAGTGCAGAGCAATATATACAGTCAATTTCATTTATATATGAAAATAAATTATAATTATAATTATTTATAATTATATTTATAGAAATATAATTATGCACATTTCCGAGCAATAATTATTACTAGCAATGAAATACCGTATAGCGGATATATTTCGAGGGTATAAACTTTTGCAGAATGCCTTTAGAAAGGTTTTTGCATTTTCGCGGAATAGCAGCCTTTTTCAGCATGCATGAAATATGAGGGTGTAAATGTTAGCATTATACGCTTAATCAGCAAAAACCCTCGAAATAATTTTATACCCTATACGGTAATCCCTATGAATGAGATAAAAATGAACAGGGTTTGTTTGCTTGAAAAAGCAGTCATATATGTAATTTTAATTGTTGCAAACATACCCTGTTCAAGAAAAAATTCAAGGCTTTGTACGAACATTAAAGCTTAATGGACAGCCGAGCCAAAACATATCACTTAATAGTGCAGTCTAGCGGAAAACTTTCGGTTTGTCAAAAAGGGAGGAAAAGCTAGACACTTTGGACCGCACTCCCTAAATGCTTGTGGGCTATGTGGTCAAACAACCTTTGATCTTAAATAGCAGACATTGTGCTAAATAATAAATTAAAATAGTAAAATCGTTCTCCCATGAACATTCTCTCCGCACTAAAGTGGTACTCCTACCAAAGCCTTGAATACACGAGTAAAGGCACACCCTCCCACCTATCAGGTCTTCCGACAGACCTAAGTGTTCTCTTATTTGGATGAGGTCTAGTTTGACCATAGCCTTGCTCTTCAGGTTGTCTTCGTTTGGCTCACGAAGGTCTTTTAGGAGCTTGCCCAGAGGATCGTCAGCTGACACTTTCTGTGTGTGTGTAGTGTGTGTGTGTAGTGTGTGTGTGTGGTGTGTTATGTGTGTGCGTGTGCGTGTGCGGTGTGTCTGGTGTGCGTGTGTGTGTGTTGAGATATAGGATGTCAGACCGCCATCACGGAGCCGTAGCCATAACTGTATAGCATCAAAAAACTTGGGAGGAAGTAAATTTGAACTGGTAACACGACCCAAAACATCCCCAATAGCTCTCCTTGGGATTTTATCACATTTCATGATCAAGGGACTTCAAAGGGTTACAACAAACCCACAGACGTGTGGTTATCATTGAGCCAGGCTGATGAATGAGATAATTATCCATTGTTTATCATAACCACAGGCTCACACGATATGAGTTACAAACATGCTTCCCTTTGCCTCAGGCCAATATCCGAGGACAAAACAGAAGGTGGTGTTATGTAACCAGGGGATGTGCCCGTTCTTATAGATACGCCTATACGATACCAACTCATAGACAGACTCCCAGACTCCTCCCTGAAGCATACTAGGTTACGTACATGTAACCAGGGGATGTGCCCGTTCTTATAGATACGCCTATACGATACCAACTCATAGACAGACTCCCAGACTCCTCCCTGCAGCATACTAGGTTACGTACATGTAACCAGGGGATGTGCCCGTTCTTATAGATACACCTATACGATACCAACTCATAGACAGACTCCCAGACTCCTCCCTGCAGCATACTAGGTTACAATGCTAGGAACTTCAATTCATTTATGAGGTGTGTACATGCAATATTATATGCATCAGCAATCAGAAATGGCTACCTTAACAAGCATTGGTAACAAAACGCGGAATGTCAATCAACAACAGTGTTCATTACTCGTGTGCATTAAATACGGTTGCTAACTCAATCACGCATCACGCATCCCCCCTACAGCAGGCTTTGTAAATTACCAGCAAACACCATACTGCACTCTCTATAAATATATAGGCAAATTAGTTGGCAAGCGTTTATACAGGCTCAAAACACGCTAATTCATTTACAGAATTAAGAAGAAAGTCTAAGCCGACAAATACGCTTATAACTACCAGCTGTGTACATGATTTCAAGTATTGATTGAATAATTACTGGAAATGTCTATAGATATATCCATGGCAATTTAGGTAGCGAGACGAATTGGGAAGCTATTATGCAGCTAGCCAGCTTGACCAGGTGGGGGTGGAGGATTTGGTGAGATGGTACAAAAGGTCAATAGCAGGCTCTCAGGCTTAGTTCCTTACAGGTATGTGTACAAATTATATGATTAGCTGTAAAAATGGAAATACTGCTGTTACTATAATTATTTCGCAGGTGATGTACTATATATAGAAATCTTGTTGAATGCATCATCCTTATCGACTATAACATAATCATAATAACCCGTTAATTAAAAAAAAAACACAGTATTAGTCAGTAGGTAAAGAGCATGACATTAAATGTGGTAATGATCATCAAATGTATAGGTCTCACCATGTCATTCTGGTACTTGCCAAGCTGAGTGTGTAGGAGTGATATCTCGCTGACTGCTATGTCGATCTGAAGGTCCTTACGACAGAGGGCAATGTACTCCTCCAGTTGTAGGGCTTCGTGGAAGTCGTCCACCTGACACAAGTCACCCAGGAATGACTGCGATAGTGGTAAAGAGGATTATTTGTTACTTTAGTGTAGTATGTAACTTAATTCTTCTAAAAAAAGATATATTATACTCCAGGGATCGAGTTCTATCACATGTGGTATTCAATAACTGACCTAATAATTATTTTTTCGATAAACGGGCACCAAGGAAAGAGGGTATGACTAAACATTCCACTCACTTTCAATTCATCGTTATGTGCTTGGACAAATGAATTTAATGGCATCATGTAGCTCTCTCTAACACTGGATGTGTTGGCCAACTTCTGGAGCACCTTCACCACCTAAAGAGACACACATATGAAACAGCCACCACTTATGATACAACATACCTACGTGTACTAGGTAATTTAATTGAGTAAGTGTGCTTACCAATGTGAGGTTGCGTCGAGCTTGTTTGGGAGGGGGGTTCTGAATCAGTCGGTACGCTACGGGGGGGAGGGGTACTATTAAAGACGTTAGTACTTTAATACAGAATGCTGTTATTACAAATAGTTACGTAATCACAGGAGAAGAGCTTAGCTGAGCCATTGTTACAAAAGTACTTATAAGCAGTGATAAGCATACCATCAACTATCAAGTACTAGCTAACATTCAGGAGTAATCAATGAGGTTCAGTATTCATTGCCCCTGTTCACCATGGGGAGTAACGATGACGGGGTTGATGTAGCGCAGGAAGAAGAAGCCCCCCACAAAAGCATTGATGGTGTCCACCTCGGCTTCAGGGAACTTCTCCTGCACCAGAGCACGTGTGGCCTTGCATAGCCACCGGATGCCAAAGGGAACTTCGTTGATGATTTCTTTCAGTCGCTTTAGAATGAAAAGGACATATTCTTGTAGGATTGGTATGTGCTTTTGAATCAGCTCTTGGACTTTAGGATGAGCCTCAGCCTGTGTGTGTGTGTGTGTGTGGTGGGAGGGTGTGTGTGTATGGTGGAGAGGGTGTGTGTGTGTGGAGATAGGGTGTGTGTGTGTGGGGAGAGGGTGTGTGTGTGTGTGTGTGTGTGGGGAGGAGTAGACATAATTGGGTGTGTGAATGAGAATATTTGAAGCCTACACTTTTTGGCTTGTTTAAAAACAAGGTAATTACGCATACAAAGTGTTGGATATGGTATATATACTCACGTCTTGATACAGATTATTTGCTTCAGACGGTTTGACCTCCTCATTTTCTATCATCTCCTGGTAGATCTGCACACAACACAACAAGAAACCATGAGTCAAACATGATGGTCCATGGCTACTAATGCTGTACACACTAGTACTCATGTTATTAGAACTGGTATTGAATTGATGAACCAAATGGGAGCACTCAAACGCTACTAAAAACGCTACTAAAATACTAAGTTTCAACTGGGAAAGTAGGTAGCATCTCTAAAGTGGTGTACTAGAAGCTAGTCTGGTGTAACATACTTTAAGAGGGTCAATCTCCATGGAGCCATCGTAGTTGACCAATTTCTTGATGGTCTCACCAAGAGAACTCTTCACAAACTCTTGACCAGGGCCACGTCTGCAAAAACAGGAATTAGACAGTTAAAATAACAATGCACTGCTAGCATGAATGCACTACTAGCGTGAGTGCACTACTAGCATGAGTGCACTACTAGCATGAGTGCACTACTAGCATGAGTGCACTACTAGCATGAATGCACTACTAGCACGAATGCACTGCTAGCATGTACACACAGTGCAAAACCAACTTGTAGCTTTGTGATAGACTCCCTCTAGGCATAATTTATAGCTATATAGCGTAAGGAACTCGGGCACCAATGAGCAACCATTGACTTGATCTCTGCGTCTTGGTGGATTAAGGCAAGCAGAGATACATGTACAGGGCAGGCACGCTATAGCATGCAATATGTACCTGCAGTACTGAGTCATCATCCGTGTGATGGCCGTGTTGGCTCTCATGAGACTGTTGATCTCTGTAGCCTCTTGCACTTCAAACGTCAGAGCATGCTGGAGGAGGTAAAGATCAACAACAAGTCAAGTACATGTAACAATCATAATTATGATACGACTGCCCTTTACCAGAGGCTGGTAAGAATGATTATTCACTTTTTAATATAATGCCCCTTTTCCTTACGCATAGGTAAGGGGTGACAAAGTTAAAAATGAAATAATGACTAAGTAACTGCTCTGGTAAAGGGCAGTTCAATATAAAATGTAAAATTATAAAAGCTCACTTCAAACATGGATAGTAGGAGATGTTCCTCTCTGTCCTCGTACTGGTTACCATAGAGAGTGAACATGACAATCTGCAGTAGCCCGTCAATCTCTTTGAGGGACACCAGTCGAATGAGCTTGGCTATATACTCGGGAGTGGTTTGCAGGAGAAATAGCAGACGCCCATACAGCTGTGTGTGTGTGTGTGTGTGTGTGGGGGGGGGGGCGGGGGGAAGTGTGTTTGTGTTTGGTGTGTGTTTTTGTATAGGAGAGTAGTATCAGTGAAAGTGTTGCAAACTCACATGAGAAATTGTAGCTATGTTGTAGCTAACGACAGTGATGCTTAATAGAATTTAACATTATGGAACTCTCTAGTTGCTGCCACACCCTATCACTAACACACACACACACACACACACAGGTGTGACCAGACGTTCTTTTCTAAAGCGTGGCCACACCCCGCCGCACGCATGCACGCACGCACGCACACACACACACACACACACACACACACACACACACCTCAGGATGTTGAAGGTCCTTCATTACACCTGCAGGGAATAAGAGAGACCTCATAAACTATGCAACCATGCATTAACTCTAGTTAAGTTATGGACAATAGCCCTGCTCTGTTTAGACTGCATCTGGTATCTACCCAGCTGCTGTCAAAGGAGTGTTGTCTAGGATACAAGCTTACCTGGTAGCATCATAGGACAGTCTTCATCAAATACTCTGCTCTCAAGCTCCTGTGGTGAGAGAGGTAGACACCATACAAATTAATGTTAATTAATTAAGCTAAGGATAATTCTTGTTGGGGGCTGCTTTAATTCTCCTACACACTCAAAGCTACATGTATTGTACAGTAGAACCTCTATTTAATATCCTGAACCTCAATTATCCGATTTGGCAATTTTCTCTTTAATAATTCAGAAATGGGCGTGTCCCTTAAATACGCATGCATATTGCAGCTGCTACTATGGAGACAGGCCTGCTTGTCTTCTGCGCAGACAGCCATGTGGCACTGCTGTTTATCAATTAAGTGGGTGGATCAATGTGTGGTTTATCTATTCGATTATCAGCCTGCCTCTGGAACCAATTAAGGTGTTCGGATAATCGAGGTTCTACTGTAGTAACTGTTTACAGCTGCAGACAGTGCATGGCTACTGTACTGTGCTAGTTACGCATGACCTACCTCAACAGTGATCTTGTGATTGATGAGCAGAGCTATTCTTGCATCAAAGAACCGCAAGTCCTTGTCCAATTTGAAGTTCTTTTTACTCTGTTGTGATATCTCATTCTTGAGATCTTGTATCTCTTTTTGCACTGCATGGAGAGATACGTATATTTCTAGAGTATATTTCTAGAGTATAAGTAGGCCGGCCTTAAGGGAGAGGCAAATATAGACATCATCACAAGACCTAGTAGCTTTAACATTCTTTGGGAGATACCCATCCCCACCCAATGCCAGACTACGTGCAGTTCTCTATATAATTATAGCACCAGGGCTAACGTGCTGTCAGTACATCAAGCAAGCATTATAATTATAGTTTGCTGGATAAAGCTTGCTGGACAGATTTTAGTCTGGACTATGAAGTAACGAATGCACGAAACAATAGCTGAAATCATAATAATGGCTATATACAACATCACTTTCTAGTATTACAGATACGAATTTCATTTCAGTGTTCTAGAGTTACAGTCAGTAATTACACTGTAGATTACGGACGCATATGAACACAGGATTACACGGAGGGAGGCTCGTTTTCAACGCTATTACACAGATGAGCGTGCACACCATATAGTAGTATTTACACCTGCTAATTGTCAATTGGCTAAAGATCAACTTGCTAACATTGTACTTACCAAATCAATACAAGTCATCTCACAACAATAAAACAGAAACCACCCAAGTCTTATATTTCAAACTCTCACCAACAATAATAGAAGGTATGTCAAAATATTGATATATTGTAATATTGAGTGTAAATTATTAGTTTGCTCTATCTGAGGTAACTGTATCCCAGATATAAGTTGGCTCAAGTCTATCTAGCTCTATCTAGCTCTTGTACATATTATTGATGCCTCAAGCTATTCTTGTAGGGAACAAGCCACAAACATGCTTGTCACAGTCATTAGGGTGCTGTCAAGGTTACAGCTCTCTGACCACAAGTGGCCATTACTTACCCACTCTGACCAGAGCAGGGAGCCCTTATCAGTTGTGGTTAGCCTCAGGTGTACACTAGACCAACATTTCTTTTAGGGAAATGTAGACATTATACAGCATGCATGGTAAAATGGCCCCAAGGCAACTGGGAAAAGGTGTGCCCTCACTAACGCAATTAAGCAAGGACTGCTCCCATAGTGCTCCATATGCTAATCTACTACAGCTTTACTGTGTACACCTATCACAATGGGCCCTCTATAATCCACAAGACTCAACCTCAACCAACACCTCATCAATCAAATGATATAGCAATGTGTAAAATACTAGCCTAGCTACTACAAAATAGCCCCACCTAGGTTACCTGTAAGTATTCAGTTTGGCCACAGACACTAAGGCTTCAATCATCCACACTGCATTCTAGCTAATCCAATTTATGTCAGCTGTACATGTATCTGTAGAAGAACCAGTAATCGATTGTAGCTCGATATTATTTGGTAATGAGAAAGAATTTTAGGTACTTATTTGAGCATATATCATACTCTAAGACGGATCGGGTTAACAGTTACAGAGGAGGGTCTAATACTTGGCCAAGTGTAGGGAATTCCCTAATCCTGCTGTTTCTGTAACTAAATAAGAGCATGTGAGGTGATCTAATGGGATAGGAAATGGTGACATCCTATATTATGCTCTCCTGTCCAAAAATAGTTTCAAGCAACTGGCAAGAAAACAGGATCACTTACCACTTTCTATGATCTCTGAAATCCAACAAGTACAAGCAACAATTGGCAAACATTGAAGGACAAATGTGTACATAGCTACAGCCAGACGACCAGCCAAGTAGGGCGGGAGCCAGTACAAGTGCACCTCCCATAGTCAACACAGCTATAGACAAAAACAGTGGGAGCTCCTGACAGCGACTCATGGTGCTAACCTGCACCTTACTGTGGGTTCTGTGTTAGCCTACTGGACCTTGCACTATGCCAAACCAAACAACATGCTGAGTCATCAAGCACTAGTGAACTGCTTGCTTAATTACCTCATGCACACACTCACACCCACCCACACACACACATTAGAGCATAAAAGGTGGAGTAATTCACAAGTACTGGAGAGCTAGAGAATATAGTATAGGGGCTCTTCAATGCAACCACTTAACACCCACTTGTCATTGCGTACGCTTGTATATCCAAACACTTATATGAATAAGCTCAGTAATGCTGAGTATTAAACACAGACACACAGATTTGACGGAACAACTGAAGTCCTGCTGTTGACAGGGTAACAACCAGGCGGTACAGTAAACCACTTTAGCACACCAATGAAAGCTGTTGAAGAGCATAATAATTATGTACCAAATTTTAAGGATTTGTATGAAGTGAACATAACACCACACTAGACAATTCCAATATTGTAATGTTACCATTATCAACTCATTATGGCATACTTGTGGGTTAAGAGAAAACCTCTGGCCCTGTAGTGGTACACACTGAGAGTGCTATATGATGCTATGCTGGCATTTGCGTAGACAATATTATAACAAGCACATGGCCCTAAAATTCCCAGTCAGAACGTTATGTACACTCTCCAGTTTTTATCAACTCGCTATACAATACAATTACTGAATGGTTGTTTAGATATTTAGACAAAGCTCAGCTGGTCGATATGATTCACACTCAAGCTTAACTTTCACATTTACTATTTGGTATAACTCACTAATAATAGTCCAACAATCGACTCAATAATATTGCTTAGGAGCTGGATACATACTTATACATAACGATGTTGCTGAACTACAGCACAATGCTAGGTGAGAGCCAACTGCAGAGGCTCTAATCAATTGAATACCAGGTTGATCTGTATCAACACACATTCGAGCAATACCCCTAATTAGGCCATCGTCGGTAATTCCTATTACACATGCCCACCTAGCCTTTAATCCCTATGGACTGACACACACTCACGGCAAACAATTCTGAATTGCACGTACACAATAATAATTACTATACTACAGACAGTGTGCAGGAGCAACGAACAATACAGGCAGCAACTAACAATTGACAGGAGTAGAAGTAGTGGGAGAGTTTCAGGCTTGACAATCACACATTGTACAGCGAATAATAGCTACTTATCTAATGATGTCATGGAAGGAATCGCGTAAATGCATTCTAGTGAAGTGCTTCCCTACTGTTTCAGTTAGCAGCCCTGGCCACCATAGAAACCTAGTCTATTTACATATGTGCACACTTAATGACACCACAGCTCACACATACAGACCTCAACAAGTCGATAGCTCACGAGACCAAATGGCTTGCCTTTTTTACTAGCTACTAGCAAGCAGTCCCTTATAAAACAATGGAGCAATTTGTAGTATTAGCTTATTCAATGTGAGACTCCAAAGTAGGTAGTTGGCCTTACCTTTGAGAAAGGCTTCTGCAAAGTCGATTGAATCAATGGGCTCCTCTTCTCTGGGCACAAGCAGAGGGACAGTGTTTCTCTTGAGTCTGAAGGATTTCCTCAGTAGGTTGACAGCCATTGCTAGGCCTGGAGTGTTTACTTAGTAGCTAGTCTACTTGACAACTTAGTTTATCTTTGAACTTTTGTTTGTTCTTGAGCTCGCAACGATCACAGTGGTTCCAATCTTACGTTTACTTTGAGCAAGGTGTCTGCACAAGATGCAGTCCAGCTAGCTATGGTTGGTTTAGCGACCTTCAATATTCTCTCTTTACTACAGAAACTACCACCTAATGATATTCATTGTGGCTAAACAACCAATTATCTCAGCACGTGAAACTAGTCACACCCAAGAAGCACCGCAAACAAAGAATCTCCTAGGCTACTACGAGGCTACTACAAGAAGAATAACGCGAGCTTTTTGCAGAAAATTCAAGAGAGAAGAAGAGAGAACAATCTAAATGCAGTACAACTGGTGCTAGTCTTACGAGAAGATTGGATCTTTATAAAAACCGAATTAGCATAATGGTGACGGTGCAAAGTACACAAACAAGCTGACTCAGCATAGATATAATTATCTATAAACAGAGTGAAGTGAAGGAGCCACTAAAGGAACGGAGTAGTCCACTAAAGGAACGGAGTAGTCCACAGCCAGCCCTCTAAGATGAAGAGCTCCTCTCTGGGTGGGAGGCAAAGGAAGCTGCCCGTGTTCGTCTTCCCTGAGGAGCTACAGTTCAGTGTTGAGGACGAGTCGTCTCACAAGCAGATCCTCACCATCTACAACCCTTACGAGTTTAACATTCAGTTCCAAGGCACGTTGGTGTACCCCATTACTGTACTGGTGTTAAGGCCTTTCCGAGGGTCTGTTCTGATCTTAACTACATCTGTAAAAGAGGCAATTATGTTATTTATTGTTTAGAGTGATTGCATTCCTATCTCAGATTATTTGTTTACATAACGTATGCTTTTATAACTGCATGTTACTATTTTAGAGACGAGTGTGCATCTATTTTACTATACACACAATGATGTCTGGTGACTCTAGTCTCCCAAATACCTAAGTGTTCAAGTGGCTAGGTCACAATCAATCTGGAATTGACACTTGATATGATCTAAGCACCTCTTATTCGTATATTATTGGGTAAAGTATTTGCGTGAGTCTTCTGTTGTGCATAGCTCTAGCTGGTAACCTAGGTGCAATTTAATGCTCGTAAAAATCTATTTTAAGATTTAAGTGTCTGTGTTTTCTCTGGACAGTGTTGAGTAACGCTCCTAAGAGATATGCTGTCGTGGAGTCACAAGGTTCCATCAAGGCACATTGCTGTGTTGACATGTGAGTATCAGTGTAGTCAGTATATATCATATCAGTGTAGTCAGTGTGCCTCACTTCCCTGTTAAAATCATGATCATACTGATCTTCACCCGGCCTGCAGTGTGGTTCGACACAAGGCTGTAGAGAGTTGTCCTCCCGAGGTGCTGGACAAGTTCCGTGTGGACGCGTTTATCGGCAGCAAGCTGATTGGACGGAAGCAGGTGCTGGCATCTGTTACCAGGGAGAAAGTCCCTGAGGTAATTAGTGCGTATCTGTCGAGAGTTCATTGTTTGCGTGTGTTTTGTATGCCTCATTGACGTGCCTGGTTGCAACAACATCACCTAATTTTATGCATCGTTATGTTCACTGCACGCATACATGTGCATGCAAATTTTTAACTATCAACTAAAATTCTATGAATTGTGCCGTTGTTTTGTCCATGATTGATTGCTGAGATGTCATGGTATACAGTATATAGTTACCTCATGTATCAAGCCGGTTTTGACTCTAAAAGGCATCGATTTGGTGCCTATAGCAACATGTGTATATACTCCCAAGGTGATACCACCCCCAAGCCAAGAGTTGCACTCTTTCCTGTTATAACACAGTTCGCTCGCAAATATGTCGCTGTTATTGTTTCCGAGAGAGTTTAGGAATTTTGTTGTGCAAGGAGTGGCATGGCCATTAATTTGTCATGATTGATTAATGTATTGATCAAATTAATCTCTTAGCGCCTAAGGCATTAGGTCTTCACTGTTAATGTGCGTAGTTAACAAGTTTGTACCAAATCTATTTGTGTACAGGTCAAGGAGAAGCCTCCGTCATTTGTGAGTCTGTCAGACGGTGGGGGACTAGGAGACTCAAGTCATGGACCATTGAGCAAGCAAAGTAAGCCATTTTAGTACATATGTGTAATTATGTCAGTCTATGCGGCGTATGCATATCTGTATGTATGTAACTTTTCCCTTATGTAATGCAATCCGTAGTTATATAGACATAATAATTGTGTACGGTATGTACATATAACTCACCCCCCCCACACTCGCAGGAAGTGCCCCCCACCAGGCGAGTCCCAGCTACCTGATGATGCTGCTCAGTCTACTGTGTCTGTTGGTGCTGCTCCTCCCACTGGAGGGGGAATCCCCTGCATGGCCTCACTACTCTCATGTGACAGTCAACCAGAAACTCATCGCAGCATTTGCGTTAGGTAAGAGTTAGTGAACAAAATGAAGTGAATTGTTGTACTTCTATTAATGTGGGTGGTCAGCTTTGAATGTTTCGGTGCCAAACTTCAAAGAGACTTGTGCTTTCAGAATCAGCTGTTTTTACCCTTGACTGAAAGATAATCATTGCTTGAAAACAATTTGTCCTTAGCATGGTATTGTTTACTGGAATCTTGAGCCAGCTTCTGTGTAAAGTTTCTCATGTCAATGGTTTGGCCTGAAGCCATTGTTGCAAAGAGTGTGACGTGTACTTGACTTGGCAGGTGCGCATGTAGTTGGCCTTGATATGTTACACCTCCTAACCCTAACCCTGGCCACCTACATGTACATGTGTACACTTTTTATCTAATAGCTGCAACACTTTAATGGGGTCTTAACTTTGTTGTCTTAGACTAGCTGCTCTTCTGTGACTGTTGCTACATGTATGTATTTGCCTCGATGTGATTGAGTGTGTGCTGTTTCTGCAGGCCTCCTCACTATGACTTTACTGAAGACATAAGATATGCAGTTGCTGAGCATGACAAAGAGATCGACTGAAGATGGTCTTAACAATCAGATGAGACTAATGGACAGTGAACAATCAAGTTTTGCAGCTCATGTACTGGCATATATGGTTTTATATTTTCATTCCTTCATTCACTTTCTCCATTATTATACATAATTATTAATTGTTAATTTTATTGTTGATGTTGATATACAAACGTATATACAAAATGAATTGAACAATAACAAGATAATGGCTACCATAATATCATAAAATTAATTAAATCAAACTTCTATCTTGGCGTCATTAGAAGAAACAGTCTCAGTTTCAGTTTTATCTTCATAATCACGAGTCACACTTTGATTAGTGGAATCATCTCCGGGCTGCTCTGCCACGCCCACAACAGTCTTGCACAGTGAAGGGGTGGTCGATAGTTCAACAAGGGCACTAGGTGTGGTCACATCATCAATTAGTGGAGGAGGAGCATTTGATTCTTTGATTTCCTCATTCCCTGGAATGTCAATGAGTGATTGGTTATCTTCAACAGAGTCATTACTGTGGCGTCGCTTTCGTCTATGTTTCTTTTTATGACGGGAACTCTCTCT
Organism: Halichondria panicea; assembly: GCF_963675165.1. Classification (NCBI taxonomy): domain Eukaryota; kingdom Metazoa; phylum Porifera; class Demospongiae; order Suberitida; family Halichondriidae; genus Halichondria; species Halichondria panicea. Next base: position 5,560,429 of record NC_087385.1, on the reverse strand, counting down.
TGATGGAGACGCCTCTGTTGACCTTGACAGGCTAGCCATCTTAGAACAACTTTTCTTCTTCTTTTTCTTGGATTTGTGATGGCGTTTCAAATGCTGTGAGCGTCTGTGCGTGCTGTCCGAGTCACCACTGCTTTTGTCACCACTGCTAGATCTAGACCGTCGCCTCCTTGTTGAGTGCCTCTCTGAAGAAGGGTATCGTCTGTAATAGCTCCTCTCACTACTTCTAGAGCGAGACCGTCTAAGTCGAGAGGGAGGTGGTCTCGAGTGCTGGGAATGTCTTCTCTCCGTGGGAGGTGAGTCCGAGGAAGACTTCCTGCTCCTAGACCAATGGGATCGCGAACTGCTTCTACTGACATCTTGTCTGCTGGACCTGTAGTATCAATTAGACAAAGGATTGAAATCTAAAGTTGATGTAAGCAGTTGATTTGCATGCAAAATACACGCATACAGGTTGTATATTATTCTCCTACAGGTGTTACTGTGACTATAGTTATGACGACTAACTGTCTGGGTGTGTAGGGAGATGAGTGTGAGGGCGTGTGTGAGGAGTGCCTCCTGTGAGAGTGTGAGGATGGTGGGGATGTGAGGGGGAGGTCCCTGTCAGCTCGGTAGAAGTCTCGGTCAGGATTCTTAAACACATGTAGAAAATTGCAGTGCTTCCCCTTGAAACATTTCTTCATATTGAACAAACCTACAGCGGCAATCAAATGAAATGGTGGTTACAAAAGTTAGCTAATTGAAGCAATTCAATATTAACTTACCACAAATAGCACTTCTCCACTTCTGCACAGGGCAGTATTCGCAGGACAGCTGTCTCTGAGCATACCACCTCCCGTTGAACAGCTGAAAGGCTTTACTACACTCCTCCTCACTACAGAACATAATGGAGAAATTAAATTACATGAAGTAGAAAGAGTGAACTTACGTTGAAAACTGTACATACACATTCCCTCTAAGATGTGGCTCATAGTTGCAAGACACCTGCAGTTATTGTTTATTATGCTGGTATAGATGAATTTTATACTTACCTTAAACTGAACGACTTTTCCAGCCATTCTGAACTCAGGAAGCACATCGTTGTAGAACACGATGAACTGCTCATAGAGCTCCCCTTCATCATACTGTATAGAGGGCAGCAAGAGGTTATAAGCCAAACACATGTTCAGTAGCCTAGTAAAACACACAGCTGAATTCACAATAATTAATATGTATGACACATAAAAATGAGGGGTGAATAGCACACGTAACTTTGAAGATACTTTCTTCGCATACTCACACACGTACGTACCTCTAGGCCTGTGTCCTACACTCACACACGTATGTACCTCTAGGCCTGTGTCCTACACTCACACACGTATGTACCTCTAGGCCTGTGTCCTACACTCACACACGTACGTACCTCTAGCCCTGTGTCCTACACTCACACACGTACGTACCTCTAGGCCTGTGTCCTACACTCACACACGTACGTACCTCTAGGCCTGTGTCCTACACTCACACACGTACGTACCTCTAGGCCTGTGTCCTGGTCCTTGTCGTCTACCAGCTGCTCCATAAAGCCCAGACTAGTATACATCCCAGGTAGCATCAGAGTCGTGCTAGAGGAGGGACGAGGGTGCTGTCTGGAGCACCTCTCCTTGAAACGACAAGCACCTGTCTTGAGATAAAACGAACAGTACTGAGGGTCCTGCTCTGTGCCGTAGTTAGGATTTTGTGAAGGTCGTGGTGATGGTGTGGCTTGTGTGGGTGGGGATGACGGTGGAGTAGAAGATTCAGGTGTCCAGCGAGGGGACGCCCACGATGTCTAAAGGGTTTCAAATTTAAATTTACATAGACATGTGGATATCTTGTAAACCACTTGAAAGGGCTTATATATACTTCTATTCAAATCTAAACCCGTTACATAAAACCTTGTAATATTCTATATCAAACAGTAAACAATGAAAGCACCGCAGGTGCTGATGCCTCGGTGGAGATACCAAAGCTACATAACATAAAGCTACTAATAGCTTAATTTTATACACATGACGAACATTTTTTAATTTGCATGCTGCATGCTGCATGTAAACTCAAAGAGTGGGTAATGATCGACCATGATTGTTGTTAAAAACGATCGATGCCAAAGTTCAAGTAAAATTAATGGCTGCCATCAGCAGAGCCTTGCAGCTCTCTTCTCACTCTTGCAGCTACCAATAACTAGCGTTCTAGTGCAGAGCTAACTACTAAGTAGAGTAGCAACACTTGGTAAACAAGTTTGGCTACGTGCTCTTTCAAAAAGGCTGCAATGGCATTCCAAGTAAGCAAAACTAGGCATAACTCGAGAACGAATCATTATTTTGCAAATCCACGAATAAAAATCCAAGAAAACATGACTAGAAGCCTATAGAAACTCTTACTTGCGCTTCATTGATCCTTGAGCAGCTGTAGCAGTCTACACACACACACACACACTACTGTATACCTCGCTTGCGCATGCACACCGAGGCATAATAATAAGCATTTTGCACAATATGGTTTACAGAAGGATAATCATGTACAGTGTAGGTACCTGGTGTAAGGGGGTTTCCCCTGTCTTGAGCGCCTCCTGCAATCTCTCCTGGCCAAACGAGTGAGAAGATGGTCAAGACAAGTAACCACAGTCCTTGTAATAAGCAACTACTATTTTAGTTAACATTAGCAGTCAGTGAATATGATGAGGATATTGGTCAGAATGAAGGGGATGGTCACCTCTTTGTCTCTCCGTGCCCTCTCTTGTCGTTCCTCCTCATCTCTCTCCCTACTCTGCAGTGACTCCCACTCCTCACGAATCAAACGCTGCATGGGAACAGCTAATGAATATATTATGTGTTATAGCATACCGTATAGCGGGTATATTTCGAGGGTATAAATGTTCGTGATTTTCGCTGATTAAGCATGTACCACGAACATGAATTTAATATTGCATGTATGCATGCATACTGCCCAAGGGCTGCTATTCCGCGAAAATTAAATCCGTGAAACTTTCTAACAGTCATTCCGCGAAAGTTTATACCCTCGAAATATACCCGCTACACGGTACATACATGTAGGTGTGCACGTATTGCATACAACTCTGCTATCATAATCTGACTGAATCGTTTTTAAGCAGTATGGCATAATGGAACAACGCTACTAACACGTGTAACACTGCACCTCTCTTTCCTCTCTCTCTCTGAGGACCTTCTCTTGGGCCTCCCTCTTTCTCCGGAACTCTTCCTGTGCCACCCTCTCTGTCTCCCGCCATTGCTCCTCCTGCAGAGCCCTCTGTCGCTCACCCTCTGCTACCTTCCTCTCCTCAGCACACAACTCCTCACTGAAATGGGACAAGATACTATTACTATTTGGTTACATTTTAAAAATAAATAATTTGAAGGGCAGAACTTACAGATAATCAGGGTCTTGTTCGAGAACAGCTTGTTCTAATGTACGACAAATATACAACTGGGTAATGATACAACTGTACAGGAGCTAGTAAATTAACAAACTTTGTTCTCTCTGCAATGCCTCTGTCACTCTCTTCCTTCTCCTCCTCTCTTTGTTAATCAGCTGCCTTCGCCTCTTATGGCTGCAGTATTGGAGTATACTCACTACTACTAGCTAGGCATACAACCTTACCTGAAGCTTCTCCATTCATCTGGAGGCATGTTCAAGGCCATAGCTTCTCTTCTCTCCTGGCCTCAGGTTCCACTAAAGCAGCCACGTGGAGTTCCCTGTTTGTTGGCTAGGACTGTAATGATTCTTACCAATCCTTACAAGCCCAAGAGTAAAAAGTTGTTGCTTATCATCATGGCTCGTGTTCTGTTGCCTTGTGAGGTTGAAGAATGGTGGGAGGACAAGCGATTGTTTCTACTGCTATCCAGTATAAGAAGTGTCAAGGATCTGGACCTTCTGATCGCTTCTCACACTCGTCAAGACTCAGAACCCACAGTTCTATCCAAGAGACTTGAGCAGCTCAGTGGTCTGGTTGTGTTCCTCAAGGACTACTGCACGAGCAGTGAGAGAGATATCTATATGCGTGAGACACTGCCATTCATTGCTCAGATGGCCTCAAAACTGGACGACCTGGTACCAGATTGTGGAATCCCGTTCATCATCCAACAAGAAGGTACCTACGTACATGTAGTTGGGTAAATGTTTGAGGTCTAGAGGTCAAGACTTTGGTGTCAACAATGCTGTACAGTAGTCTTTGTCACAAATTACCACCGTGAGCGTTAACAAATTACTACTGTTTGCAATCGAGAGACTGGATATAGTTATATCGTGGGTACGGTGACTTTGAGTCAACTAGATATATATAATTGCTATAGCTACATTCACAGTATGCTATGTATTTTTAATGCACACATTCACAGCTGCTTCTCTTGTACTGGGACGCAAGCTGGTGCTTTGTCTCATTGCTAATGCCTTCCTCTGCACCTTCCCCGAGAGTGGCTACAAACATATGGAGACCTTCAGCTTCAGTCAAATGTTTCCAGCCTTCAAAAAGTGAGTGAAATGAAACTGTCATCATAATTATAATTATATATCAATAAGATCAATAAGTACGTGTCAATGTTTCTCTTAGAGCTAAGTTCCTCTATGAAGCTTTGCATTTTGTATTTTTGAAGCTTAACGCTGCCACTCTGCGTGTATAAGCATGCTTAACGCTGCCACTCTGTGTGTATAAGTATCTCTGTATGTACTTGCAGTGAAGGGAAGAGACTGAGCTCAAGGGCAGGCAAACTCAAGTGTATTCTTGCATACTTTCAGAAGGCGGCTGAAAACAAAGCCGATCTAGCGGGAATGATAACAATCAGGAGACAGGTGTGTGTGTTTGTTTGTGTAGGGTGGGTACCAAGGTTAAGGTCCACCAATTGACTACCCACTGACTTGAAAGTGTGTATACTCGTTTACATAACAAATACCTATTTTATAAACACTGTGTATTTAGACTCTACACTCGTTTCAATATTACACGTACACGTACAGGTGATTGAGAGGGAGGACCAGCTGACGCTATCTGATTGGACGGCCAGCCAGAAGCCCTTATGTAACCTAACGGTGGACGAGACACACACTATCGAATCATCAGGTTCACACACTCTCCAGGTAATTGTTCATGTCTTTCCCTGACCACCTTACCCTCCAGTTCTGGGACATACGCTGGGCTCATTGTCTTTTGGTTGTTTCCGATTAAGCAGGATATTGTGTGGGCTTTGTGGGGGTGTTGTGGTTTGCTTTAGCCCTTGGGGAATGCTGTACACTACCTTGATTGAGTCCATGCACTTGTCGCTGTGCTTGTACCTACCTTGACAAGTACGGCTAGGTATGAACAAATGTTCATCCATTAGAGCCATCTGGAAACGGGAGTATTTGTGCAGTATTGGCTCTGTAATAAGCACCTTGTTGACTGCTACAGGTGGACTTTGCCAACAAGAAGATCGGTGGTGGTGTGTTGCGTGGAGGGTGCGTGCAGGAGGAGATCAAGTTCTGCTTGTTCCCGGAGCTCCTAATCTCTCGGCTCATCATGGACCATATGGAAGACAATGAAGCCATTATCATCACTGTAAGAAAGAGTGCCAATATTATGTTAGATCTAATTATATCTAATTATCAGTAATTGTTTTTGGATCAAAATATTCGAAAAAAAATCATGAGCCCTTTTGTATTAGCTACTTTGAATGCTCATAACTTAATTATGTACTAAAATAATTATGCATTTTGTACCCTTTTGAAATGCCTATTTAGTATTGAAACGTTCGATTCGCAAAGGAATGGAATGGACTATATAATTTTATAGCTTGGATGATTTTCCCGAAATGGGCCTGTTTTTGAACCATTCTTGTAGCACAGTCACAATTAAATCATCGTATGACTTAGTCCTCTGTGTCCTGTCATTGTAGCTGATGTGTCTATTGCTTTCACAGGGTGCTGAGCAGTTCTCAAAGTGTACAGGCTACGGAGACACCTTCGAGTTTGCCGGAGAGCATGAAGACATTGCCGAGGTAAGCTCTCTCCTTACCAGTCTCAGTAGCTGCATGCGTACTAGCTGTGTTTAGTGTACACATTACATGTACGTAGGTGTGCAGTGTTTGCATATATTTGCATAGGGGAATCCCCTTCAAGCATGGGCTGATTAAGTTTATTTAATGCACATTTTTTAATGTTGCCCTTGTTTTTTTGCAGAGAGATGTATTTGGAAACATCTTGACCAGCACTGTCGCCATTGATGCCTACCCATTTGGAAAATCACCCGAGAAACAATTCGAGCATGAGATGATCCTTCGCGAGTTGAACAAGGCGTACGCTGGCTTTATGTGCGTACAAGATCGAGGAGACATATCAACGGAACTCATTGCACTACGTAGTCAGGGACCTTCCATGGCCTTTATAGCCGAGTACTATCCCAACCACCATCAATCCTCAACCTGGTCATCCGATCCTCCTCTGGGTAACTTGAACTCCTCTTCTCAGCTCAAGCCTTCTCTGGTTGAGTACCCAGGGCCCCCTCCCCTCTCTCCCATCAAAGAGCTCAGCGAATCCAATCTGTTTGCCAACTATGCAGATGGCATCATAAATATTGGTGTCCACGAGGCAACAAAGAAAAAGACAAAAGAAACGGAAGACAGGCGAACTGTTAGCGATTATGCTTCCTCTCTGGTTACCTCTCTCTTCAGTGATGTTCAGTCGAAACCGCAGCCAAATGGTGTAACAATATCCGAAGACCAAGACAGTCCTGTTGATAGATTTGCATCCACAGTGGCAAGCTCTCTGTTTGATAACGTTCGTTCTTCGACTACCTCCAAGAAAAATACCCCAGACCCTGTCAAGCAGCCAGCTGGCATTGATGATCTTACGTTTTCTCTATCCTCTGCCATTTTGAAATCCTCTATGGAGTCTGAGACGAAAAAATTTACACTCGATGATGCTAAAGCCGAGGAGATTGCGAGGTCCATCATTGCTGACGTGTACTCTTCGTTGGAACCAACTGTCTCTCCTGAACCCTCCTCCACAAAAACTTCTGGTGAAATGACGAACGAGTCACTGGATTTATTCTCTGATCAAATGGCTAGTGACATTGTAGCCAGTGCTTTCTCTCAGCCAGCTCCTGGAAGCGTTTCCAATAATCCCACTATCTTTATTCAAGTCGAGAGACGAGGTTCCTCTGGAGTTAATGAAAGCCCTAAAAGTTCTCGCTCCTCCAGTCTAACTGGACAGTCGATCACAGTCCACGAATTTACTGACGAACTTGCTGAAAATCTGATTAGAGATGGGCTCTCAATTGCCCAGTACACCAGTCAGAGCATGGAGCTGAATATTGTCCCCCCTCAAGTGACCAAAGAAGGCGCAGAACAAGTAGCAGAGAAAGTCACTCAATCGATTTTGGATAGCTTGAAAGAAAGCTCTAAAGTTGCTCCACCAAAAACACTGCTGCTTACGGACGAGCAGCCATCATCGTTATCTGAGCAAGAAGCTCCAAACATGGCAAGGAAACTTCTCAAGAGCCGACTGCTCTTCTCAAAACAAGAGCTGGCCATTGTTGCTGCTCGAATGTCCAAAAGAGGATCCTTTTCCGAACTAAGTGAACACTCTGACATCGATACCCCCTCATTTTCTGGTCAGCTCAACCCTCGGCTTCTCACTCCCAGTTCCTCTCGTCACAGCATGGGCTATGCCTGGTCCACAGCATCCACACGAGATGAAAGCTCTCGGCCAGTTTCCCCAACAGACCTTGATCGTATAGCTCTTGGTCTTGTGTCAGACCCCGATGACTATATGCACATCTTCACCAAGATTCTCATGAGCGATGCCATTTTGAGCGTGTGTGGAGAGAGGCCTAAACGTCTGCGACTAAGTCAGGTCGATGACGGCTATGATGCTTTTAATATGATAATTCCAACTAGTGAAAGCACCATCGATTCTTACCTAAGTAAGCTAGAGCAAGCGGAGGTATTATCGCAGAGCTCAGGAGAGGAGGCCAGCTTTCAGCAGAAGCTCAAGACGGCACTACTTCGTCCCATTGCTACCGGCAACTGGGGGTGTGGTGCATTCAAGGGTGATCGACAGGTCAAGTGTATGCTTCAATGGGTCGTGGCTTCAATGTGTGACAGACCTCAGATGATCTACTACACCTTCAACAATCAGGAGCTGAAAGAGGTGAGTGTGGTTATAGTGTACATGTGTGTTTAATTCTTCGAGCCAATTTAATGTGTTTGTGTAGAACACTTAAGGATGTGATGGTAATTAAGAGCCTGGGGCATGTGTTGTATTCGCATGAAATGTTGTGTTTGTAGACTATTTTAATGTCAGTGTTAATGTATTCACCAGGTAACATATACTCACCCCCTACAGTTGGCCATGGTGACGGAGTGTCTGATGTCCAAGAGAACCACAACTGGTCAGCTGTGCAATGCTCTACTGGATTACGCCAACAAGCCAGCCAAGAAAAGAGCCACCAAAGACCTGTTTACTGTGCTCATGGAGACAATGTAGATATAATAATTATGTTGCGAACAGATCTAGAATCAAACATTTAGCTAGTATATACACTGTAGTTATATTCAGTACTGTACTGAGCCCAGAGCCTGTTATTCATTGTTAGCAGTTAGCTGTTATGTAATGTTTATGCAATCAAGCATGTCCGTATCCATGATGAGAGTAAATTAAATACGTATCAGCACAAAACGATTGTGAAGAAAATTTATGCATGTTGTAGTAAAAGTCCTAGTCTTCTGTGCTACCATTATCTTAGCCTGTCACATGGCGACCAACAGTAGCTTGTACCGAAAGTCAGTGTTCTTTTTCAAAGGGTTGAGTGAATTTACAAGGTAGATAACCCTACCAGTACCAAGTACCCTGTCTTGCTAAACTCCTAGCCTATGAATGATAAGGTCTGTATTCATGCAGGAATGGTTTTCAGAAAGCTGCACGAAATTTCCAAACATCAGATCTAGATGGAGACATATCGGGGTGAGGAGTGATCTTGTTTTTATGATAATGTACCAATATGCAATGTATATGTAGCGTATTGTGTTTATAATTGATAAATTTGTATACAGGCTCTCGTACATGATTACCGGAGCCAATAGTGGGATCGGTAGGAGCACAGCTCTGTCTCTGGCCGGTAAAGGGGCCACGGTGCACATTGTATGCAGGAACTCTACCCGTGGGGAAGAGGCCAAACAAGACATCGTATCACAGACAGGGAATGATGTGCGTACAAGGAAATTTTCTATATGTTGTACGTATGTTTTTGTGCATGTTATCAAGTAGCTATGAGAGTGAATATTCGGACGTTTATTTGCTCAGAAAGTACAACTGCACTTGTTGGACATCTCAAAGCCGCGAGATGTGATAAAATTTGCCGACGACTTTGTCAAGTCTGACCAGCAACTGGATGTGTTGGTGAGGTGTACATTCGAGACGCCTCTGTGTAAACTTGCTAAATTTGCAGGTGAACAATGCTGGTACCATGGTGAATCAGAGAGAGCTGACTGAAGATGGACTAGAGAGAAACTTTGCCACCAATACACTAGGTGTGTGCATCCCCAAAAATCCCTTCCTGATTATTAATTACTTGCTTTACAGAGTGGTTGTTTCTTGTATCCACTTTGATTTCCCTAGTGTGACTATTTAGAATGTGTACATTGCCATATATAATTCAGTATTCTTGACACTTCTAGGAACCTATTTGCTATCTACTGAGCTACTGCCTGCCCTGGAGAAGAGCTCTGACCCCAAAGTGGTAGGTCACTGATGACAGCTGTACCAGTACCGTCTCTAACCAAGCCCTCCCTCCACAGGTCACCGTCTCATCTGGAGGTATGTATTTGATGAAACTCGACTCTGAGAACTTTCAGTTTGAGCGTTGCTCATTCTCTGGGGACATGGTCTACGCCCAGAACAAGGTAACTAGTTCACTCCCCCCCCCCCCTCTTCTGCTATTGAGTGCTTGTGTGTGTGTGTGTGTGTGTGTGTGTGTGTGTGTGTGTGTGTGTGTGTGTGTGCATGCAGCGGCAGCAAGTGGTGATGACCAGGAAATGGGCAGAGTCAAATGAAAAAGTCAAGTTCTATACCATGCACCCGGGATGGGCTGATACACCAGGTACCAATATCCCCTTCCCACTATCCCCCCTTTCCAATATCCTCCAATCTCTCCCTTTCTTCCCTAAGTACCTACACAGTGTCCATATCAATATTATAAGTATGTTACCTCATCTGTGTACTGCAGCTGTGCAACAGTCAATGCCAGACTTTCATGCAAGACTAGAGAGTAGACTACGGACTCCAGCACAAGGGGCCGACACCATCGTCTGGCTGTGTATCGCCAAGGGGATGACTAATGGAGCGTTCTACCAAGGTACATTGATCATGATATACTTATATTGTGTACGAGTTGCTATAGGAATTGTATATGCACTCTTGATAGTACTTACAACACCTTTAGTTAATTAATCCAGTACTAGTGTAATAATAGTGTATTGCGTACTATTAGTACTGTGTAGTACTGGTTTATCATTCACAATGGTCATTTTCTATAATTATGTTCAGACCGTCAAGCGGTTGCTCAGCACTTGACGATGGCTTGGACTCAGTCCACAACAGAGGAAGAGAACCTGTTCATGACCAGACTGGAGCAAGTAGCCTCTAGGTTCAGAAGCAACTGACATAATTATGATAATTCGTGAGAGAATTTCGTTTTAATCCTGTTTAATTAACTCATTAATGATGGTAAATTTAATAGCAAGACCAATTATTATCTCATTAAGTTTACAGCTAGATCTATACATGTATAGTTATACAAAAATATATGACGGTCATGTATTGAAAATACACACGGCTGGTTTAGTTGGAGTATAATAATGAACGGAGTAGTGTTTTTATGCTTCTGTTTCGTTATTTCCTTCCTCTACTCCGGCCACTCGTAACCGAACAAACTCTTCAAACACAAAATCATTGTCCCCATCTTCAGCAACTTCCTCCCTGCATGTGAATGAGTGCGTGCATATCGAGTGATAATTAAGTAGTCGATACACAGAGATACGTATGGTATATAGAAAAACACTGTACAGTAGTATAAGGTACTAGTTATACGGTATATGATATACCTGCAGCTTATGCAGTAGTATAAGGTACTAGTTATACGGTATATGATATACCTGCAGCTTATGCAGTAGTATAAGGTACTAGTTACACGGTATATGATATACCTGCAGCTTATGCAGTAGCTAAAGAGTACACAAAGTCTGTCATTGGTTGGGCTAATTATTGTTGAATTGTTCACATTGTGCATGCATTGCTATATATGCATGTGTGGCTAAGGTGTAATTATATCATTATCTACCATTAAGTGCATGAGTGGTATAGTCTACTGTATACAGAGTAGAGGTGATCTTACGTGTCAAAGTTGATGAGGTTGTGATCAATAGCATCGTGTACTGATGCGAGGCTTGGTCTCGTGAGCAGAGGAGGTAAAGCTCCTGCTGTCTGCTCACCCTTGACCCCACCCTCTTCTATCTCGTCAGCCGTAGGTGTAGTGGGTGTGGCCGGATACTGAGGGAAGGTGATCATCTGAGAGATGACTGGCCTCGGCTTGGGGTGTGTGAGAGTGAACGGTAGCTCCAGTGTCAGGTCTCTGTGTAAGGGTGTACAGTTCCATGACCATTATTAAGAATTTATGTACATTTGTGAGCTTATGAGGAATTGTACATAAAGACTTTGTTAGCACGCATTGTATATATCTGAGAGCTTAGTTTAAAATGTGCAATGGAAGAGTTTATTTACCCTCCAAATGAGACTACACAGCGAACTTTGACAGTATAATGGACGACAATTCCCATTCTCTCTCGCACTTCTCGTGGATCCAGTGAAGGATCCTCAGGAATGCTGTGTGTGTGTGTGTGGGGGGGGGGGTGTTGATGGAGAGTATGTTCAGTTGTAAAAAATGTGTGTGTGGGTGGGGGGGAGTTAAGTTTACTTACAATGTAGACGAGGCTAAGCAAGTATCTTCGTGCTTTATTTGACCATCCAAAGCCAACCCTCTCTTGTCCTGGATAACACAATACTCCAGTACAATACTTGTAGTTGTGTACACAGTCGATCAGTATCGCTACAGATATTGTATACTCACCCTGTTATCCTTGAGCAATGGGGTGATGTCGTAGCTCCTCTGCAGTGAGCCTCCCGTATGCACTGGGAACCCTTCACTGTAGGGGTGGGGGAAGTGTGATTTTAAACAGCCATTGAGTTTGGCTTGTCCAATTACACTGATTTTGGGTTTTTCTGAAAGCTGTGTAACAACTCACTCTGATTCAATATGAGCTACTGCACACTTGTACTCTGTCTGAGCAAACATACAAATTGCTGCAAACTGACGAACTAGAATGTGTGTGTGTGTGTGTGTGTGTGTGTGTGTGTGTGTGTGTGTGTGTGTGTGTGTGTGTGTACATGTCAGGATGAAGTTTAATGTGGAGTTGCATAATTATCATCATCTTTACCTACCTTGTACTTTGACCTTCTTGATGGTCTTGCTGGATCTGTTTGCAATGGCCACATTTACTTTGATGGTTTCACCATGATGATACGTCTGTAAGAGTATTCAACATAACTATAACAACCAGTTCAGGGGATATCTCAGGATATTTCCAAGAGGGGACTTAAAACCTAAACTTTTAGGAGGGGGTACCATTTTTGAATTTAAATTGCATAACTTTAGTACTCGCATTTCCCCCTGAAGGAACCCTGCAGTCACTGGGCAAAATGACTTACGCCTTTGTCGAGATTGGCCTCCACAATGAGAGGATGAGAGCTCAGCATAAACTCCTTGGTTACGTCAATTGTGGGCTATATAGGAAAAAAGAAAATCCAATCAAATTTACGGAAAGAAAAACTATGGTATATTCACACTTACCCTTTCTGTTTTGTCGGCTGGAGCATGTGTGATTTTCTTGATTGCTAACCGTACAGAATTTCTCTTTTCCATTTTGTTCTCTTCAGATTTGGCTACATAGCATCGGAGAACAAAATCTACTCCACAAGGCTGGAATGGGAAAATATGAGGTTAAACAAGTAAAATTTTAGCGCAAGTATAAAACAAGTAAAAAAAAGAGGGCCAGTCCGGGAGTCGAACCCGGGACCTCTCGCACCCTAAGCGAGAATCATGCCACTAGACCAACTGGCCAGCTGTGATAAGACTATAACAAGCCGGCTCCGATAGTTGACAAATTTAATGTTTTGTCTTCATTCACTACTCTTTTGGCAACTACCTGTACGTGTATACGGAAAATCTATGCAAAACAAATACCTTTTCAACATCTCCTTGAGCTGGCTGAAGAGTGACTGAAGAAGGAAGACCAGGCTTGAGCTGCAAAGGGGATAGTTTAGTTAGCATTGACCTTTACCAATTAAGGCACTGTGCTGCCATTGCACTTACACTAAATGTGAACGGGTAAGCATTTCTTCCCAGTTTCTTGAGTAGTCTGACTTGTAGCAGTGTGACCAGCTGTGGCTCATTCGTCTCAGGGGGAGGGTACACCTGAATACGCTCCTGAGGGGAGGGAGTTATGTAATGAATGTCCATTATCATAAGATGATTTTGCTATGGTAGCTCTCAGTTTCACACGATCCTTTAGCACATTTTGTGAATACACTCTGGTGCTAATTTATTGATTAATGGGAATTTTGTGCTTAGTATAACACTGAGATTCATTTACCCATACGTATTTCAGCAGCTCTATAATTATGGAAATTGACTTACATCAATTAGATCTCTCCTGAAGTTAAGACCGAGTACATCGAGGTCATCCCTCCCATACCTAAACCCGGCTACCACCTGAGCAAACACTGCACAGGAGAGGGGTGTGGTCAGGAACACATTGTGATTAGGTCTCCACGCATGTTTTCAAAATTTCACGCACCCCGAACATTCACCATCAAGCATCATTAACAATTCGTAAGCTTAACAAGTCAACACATCTACTGACCTTTTCGATCTTTCTTTCCATCTTTGGTGAAGTAGTCCGGATCAATGAGAACAACACCATCTAGAAGGTGATACACGTATAATATAACACAATAGGATGAGTGTAAAGTCATGTGATTTACCAACAGGATCCACAGTCGTCATGTGATCAACAAAATCTCTCCGACCAACATAAACAGTAATCTGCAGCATTGAATAAAATTGCATCTCATGTGTCGGTTAAAGAGCATAGCTAGAGCTAGCTAGCTATACCTTTCCATTTGGAGATGACTTCTTAAAGACTCTGGATTGGAGGAATTAAAAGAACTGTAAAAGGTTGTAGTTATAATAATAACCGGTAAATGTGTGTGGGATAATTTTTCCTGGCTAAGATCTGCCGATTGGTGGCATGCAAAGTGATGTATGAATCCACACCAGTTAAGCGCCAATGGAGCTAGGACACACTAAACGTGCATGTAATAGTATCTCTACGGTATCTATAGCATAATAGATGGCATAAAGCTCGTACACAATTACACGATTGTCAAGCCGACTGGATCAGTTTACAAATGATAGGTGTATATATAATATCTATAGTTCCTAATCGTGTAACAGTGTGTAAACGTGAAACCTGAGTGTGTCCAGATTCTCAAAGGTCAACAAGGTATTACAATGGGTATCTTTGTAGAAGCTCGATATTTAACAATGAGTTTAAAGTTCAGAAGGTATGTTTTCCCTGAATGCAATGAAACTTTAAAATAACAATTAAATCGTTCATTATTAACACGGTGTTAAGACCCCCAAGGCCACATCAAAAGGCACCAAACACATTCCATACTATTGGCATGCAATCACAGTTACAATGAGTACATTGGCAGGTTAATTAATATCACTTCTTCTACATAATCATATGCAATAGTAACCGGTAATGCATTTCCTAACGGTATTACACAATCTACAATACACCATCTCAATACTGGCTCCGGCTATATACGTACGTACGTACATGAGCTCAGTGTTTACAGTCGTACTGAAGCAGTGGAAGCCCTTCAAGCCCCCTTCAAAGGAAGTATGGTCATATCTAGCAATACTCGCCAAACCAACATCTCTATGTAAGGGTAGGGCCACACAGACAACACTACAGTCAGTCAAGTACTCAAGCTATCAAGAGACTAGTAGTTGACAGTGCTATATTAATACGATGAGTACAGCTACAGAAGATCAAACCCGACCACAAGACTCAATCACTGAGGTCACATTACAACCAGCCTCAGGCAATGGAGAACAAGCTATTCAAGACCAGCCAACCTCCATTAACAGTCACCAAAGGTAGCTCCTACTACTAGATTATGAAATAATATTATTACTAGCTAGTGTGATACTTGCCTAGTTCCATCATCTTTCTTTTTCTTTTCCACTGGTTTCTCTTCTCCGGCCATAAGGCTCTGCTTCTCTTCAGGCAGTGCACCAACTTCTGCCATATCTAGTTGATTCTTTTAGCTCAGCTAGCCACCGGTACAGTATAATATAGCTAGCTAGCTAGCTCCAGTATCTCAGTTCCTTGATTGCAAGATGGGCGTGGTGGCCCACACTAAAGAAACCTGGAAGTGATCACCTCCCTTGCATGCTTGGCTTTACTCTGGAGCCTGTACTGCACTGTAGCTGCTTTTGCATTGTTTTGCATCCCCTGGAGCTTGTGAAACTGAGGAAATGTCTCGTGCAGAAAGGTATAGATTGTAATATAGACAATCATGACATTGACAATGGCTATAATGTCATTTGTAGCCATTGTATTAGCTTACAATTACCATAGCTACCCAATATTATAACAACTGTTTTGTTTATCGTACTAGGTTGACAATAGAGGAGCCGAAGGCTGCCTCCAACAGAGTGGTTCGTCCCGTGTGTCAGATAGCCAGGGCCCAGGCTCCTTGTCAAGCCTGCCTTAGACCCGCGATGTGGGTGCCAGGACTACGCAACTTGCACATGGCCAGAGAGACATGGCTCATCAAGATGGATCCTGCCCAGGCACTGGATAAGCTGGTTGATGGTGTGGAGGATTACGATAAGGCTGAGCTGATGGAAGTGCATAAGGTACCGTACGACACTAATGGATCCATCTGTGTGCATTGTATACAAGGTGTGTCAGGCATTTGTTTATTTTAATTAATCTGTTTATGAATATCAGTAATAACTCAGCCATATATGGATTATTGCTGGCAGGTGGACAAGTCCAGAGGTTACGTTGAGATCTTCCAATTCACTCAAGGCTGCAACTGGCTGGATGTAGTCGAGGTCCGCTTCTACACTGGAGATGAGCCAGGTGATGATGGTTCACACACACAGAGAAGCTATAAGTTTTCATAATTTTAATAAATGCAGCCTCCCTCCTTGTTCAGTTCCGTGCTAAACTTTATGTATTAGTAATTTATAATTTGACAGTGTCTTCTGCTTTGCCCTGCAGGGATGACCAGAGCTGAGAGTGTGTCCTTCTCCTCTGGCCTGATTCCAGCATGGTGTCCACTCAGCTTCCTCTGCAACTGCTGCTGCTTCTTTGCTCCGTTCTCTGGCAACGGACAAAACACAAAGCGTCTTGAGGTGATCAGGAATGCTCTCGGCGTGGAAGTCACCGTTACTGCAGAGACAAAATGCAACTGTTGCCCTTCTTAAAACTAACAAGAGAGAGTTTTTAATGAACTATTCTTTGTTTATATACGTACACAATGTCATTACATGTACTGCACTGCAGCAATGAATCAACAATCATTAGTTCTTTCGTCTTGAAAATAAGCCGCACCGAACGTATGACGTAGACTATAATAATAAACACAGAGAAGGCTAAAAAGAAGATGGTGAGTTCCAATTGTATTAAATCCAGGCTGCTGGATTAATAGTACCCTCCAACTGTAGATTCAATACGTGCTACTGTTCAGTCGCCAGGGGAAGGTCAGGCTACAAAAGTGGTACCAGGCCTTTCAAGTGAGAGAAAAGAAAAAGATACAGCGAGAGCTCGTCTCAACCATCCTCGCCAGGAAGTCTAAGATGTGTAACATCCTAGAATACAAGGATCAGAAGATAGTGTACAAGAGGTGCGGTGCTGACTTAACACTGATACGTATCCACCCTTCATATGTACACACTCAATTTAATATTCATATACCGTATTTTATTAGGGCGGTCCTCTAAATACAGTGGAAACAACCACCCCTGAATAATGACCATCGGGTATATAGCGCCTAAAAGCTAAGGTCCCCGGATTGCAGCCACGTGTACTTGCCATAGAAGACAACCCCAAGAACGGCCACCTCGCTATTCCGTATAACGACCACCTTTCTGCTCCCTGAACTGCTTTTTAATAGAAAATATCCACCTTAACGGCCAGCCACATACTGGATCAGCAGAAAATGATTGCTAGGATGTGCATTTTTGCACGATCTAGCTGCTCAGTCTTTTCAAAGCTTGTAAGACCTAGAGAAGCATTTAGTAGAGTCCCAAGATTCGCTAGAAGCAGGAATTGGCTCATGAAGCATATATATGGGCAAACTTCTCAACAACGGACACCTCTCTGTAACGGCCAAAACCTTGTTCCCCAATGGTGTCCGTTATATAGAGGTTCCACTGTTTGCGACATTTGGACATTTCGCACATAAAATTAATTATCGCATTCTTACAAAGTCCAAAACGTAATTATTGTCGCCTTATTTAGAATAAATATGCCTACCTATTCATCCTAGTGTATGTGGAAATTGCACGTATAATGACAATTGTATAAACTCAGGTCAGCTACGTTTTGTATTTTTTCAGGTATGCCAGCCTCTACTTTTGCTGTGCCATTGACGCTGATGACAATGAGTTGATTGTGCTGGAGATACTGCACAGATATGTGGAGCTTCTGGACAAGTACTTTGGCAGTGTAAGTGATACATTGTGCAAAGAAAGTAATTTGACATACTCACCCACTGTCAACAGGTTTGTGAACTAGACATTATCTTCAACTTTGAGAAGGTAGGTGATTCACCCTGTACACACTGCACTGACAACCAGAGCTGATACACTTCTTGCAAATAAACGACTGTATATACCTTTAAAAAGCTCTAAATAGCTAAATAATATGAATACCTGAATAGTTCCATTGAACACCCACCCACATACACACACATACTCATCACACACATGACCACCTGTAGGCATATTTCATGCTGGATGAGCTACTGGTAGGTGGTGAGATCCAGGAGTCCAGCAAAAAGAACATCATTAGAGCAATCACAGCACAGGACCTGCTGCAGGAGGTATTATAATTGTTTAGGTGACCTCTGTCTGTCTCGTAGAGGAAGTGGTTCCTTTCATGGGTTGACCAGTGACAGACAGGAAACTACCCCCTGTGTGCCCTTAGATTATGGAATTTTACCAACCACCTTGTATCATAGTGCTACGCTGTAGTCAGCATCACACTTCTATTATAAAACGATTGTTGTTTCATTTTCGGTGTGTGTATGTGTACTATATGTCAATCCCTTTCTTCTAAATCAATACGTTATGTTCCAACTTCAGGAAACAGAAAATCCTAAGAGTTCTCAGACTTTGTTAGAAGAAATGGGACTGGCATAGCTTGTTTCGCTTGTTTTCAATACATGATAGTGAACATTAACATTATTATTTTTATTATGTGTGTGTACTTGTAGACTGACGAGCAAGCAAGAGTTCTTGAAGAGTTCAACCTCCTATGAACTTTTACAATAGCTGCTTATAGTATGTGAGCATTTGTATTATGAGTTCATTTATGATGTCTATCTAAATTCCATTAATTTGTCATTTTTGTCATTGTCGATCTTTACTTGAGGAGCCCTACCCACGCATTATTGCAAATAACAGTATATTAATTCGCGATCATCTCATAAACTTATTATACAAAAGACACTAGCGGTATCAGCTATTTGCCAGCATCAAACATGAGTGATTCTATACACAGTCTGAGCCCAGTGCCCCCGGACCAGTCTAACAACAGTAGCATGGACTCTTTGATAGTGTCTGACTCCAGTGAGGACATTCTTGACCAAGTGAGCGAGGATGAGCTGTTCGACACGAAACCAGCAGAGCAAGATGCAGGAACTGCTGCAGTAGCCGACCCTAAGGAGCCTGCTAGTGGGAAAGAGGGTGGTGTAAGAAAGAGGAGGAAGAGCAGGGAAAGAAAGATCAGTATCAGTGCAGATCACAGCAAGAGAATTGCTGGAGTCAAGGTGAGAATCGGGAGAGATTATCCTATAAGGGTACAATGCTTGTCCATGCATTAATATACTCGGATCTGCTTTTAGAGGCAAGTCCCCAAGTGGTTAAGTACAAGGTTGCAGCTCGAAAGGCTATAAAAAGCCGATGTCAATTGTTGGCTTTTCCATATTAATAGAGTGTTTAAAGTTTAATAGATTGCCTTGGTCAATTCAGTCGTAGCTTCTATGGTAGGGAACAAGTTATGGAAGCCAAAGATGCTTCGAAAAGACACGTACGTTGTATGGTAACTCGTGACCTCACTTTGGTGGTTTTAATTTTACCCTGAAGCTTTTTATGGTAGTGCGCTGTAGTGCGCGGTATATAATAATATAGCGGTAGCTGTAAAGCTTAAGTAAAGATACTTAGCGGAATGTTGTTTACTCACTTGTAAGATTAGATGCACCTGTTAAGTGCACTGTTACACACGTATATCAAGTTTCACGATCACTCTCATGTGTGTTGAGTGGGCGTTAGAGCATTTGATGCCCCCTCACCCCACAGGCAATATATCTTAGGGGGAGGGCTGGATGGATAGTGATTAGTCCTCTCCATAAGGTGTAATCCATAGGTGTAATTTGCAGGTTTAACGTGACCTTCTCACCGCCCACTGGTTTCTGTGCAATAGAAAACCTTTCAAATCACCTTGTCATATATAGAGTGTGTGAATTTACATAATATTATTATATTGAGCTTTTGGTTTCGTTGGTAGATTGGCGTTGATGGGAAGGGTAACATTTGTTGAGGTATATACTGTAAGTAACTTGAAAGCAAGGTTGCATGGGGATTATGTGGTCAAATGTGCATGTACCGAAAACCACGAATGTCAGCTTGGCACAGTGGGATGCAATTTAATTTTCCCTGTCTTCTGACTCTCTGCTGTACATTGTAAATGAACAGTACATTATCACTCTGTCACTAGTGAATTTTGACAGTTTTTCCCCATTGTAAAAAACTATGCATTGTGTTATGAACAACAATCGTGTTGATTCTACAAACAACTCTAGATGGGTGGGTGATGGTGCGTGTGATAGGTGGGCTGTGCGGTGTAGACTATATACACTATAGGGTTTTGACAACTCTCGCTGCTATCAGACTTTCACAATAAGCTTGACATTGTGACACACACACACACACGCACGCACACACACACACACGCACACACACACACTCACACTCACACACACAGATGGAAGTATTAAAAGAGGGCTCTATCATGCAGCACGGGAGCTTTCAGGTATGGTTCACTGTGTATAGTCTGCGATCCTACTACTATGTTTATGTTTCCAATGCGTACTTGACCATAAATATTACAGCTGCTCAGACACAGTGTCATAATTATGTACATACGTATGTAATAGTGTGTCATTGTGTGGGGTAATTTGTTACCCAATGAAGTAATTTCTGTGCTTTCTCTGTTGAGTCTGTGTCATAAGTCAAAGCTCAAGAGTTTGTTTGTCATGTTATCTATTACATAACACCCCCTCAATTGCTCATGTGTTGTGTTTATTACATATCTCGGGCTATGTTTCTCATTAGATTATCTAACCTGCCCCACCCTTAGCTAGCTGTGTAGTGTAGGCAGGCATATGTTGAAGTGTATGTTGTGGGTGGATGGATAAACAAGTTTAGCGTGTATTAGAGAGATAGACACACTCATTATACAGATCCCATGTTGTTACATTAACGGTTCTATAAGCATGTCTAACTCAATGTTTACTTTGACTGTGACACACTGAGTATCATCCGGAGGGGGTTTTCAGTTTAAGCCTTGGATCTTGATACATGTGTAGGAAGAT